>NW_027638747.1:0-129826 GCF_951216825.1 Electrona antarctica
AAAACCTCAAAGAACGCACTGGTTTCCTCGCGCTCCTGGCCAGCCGATCCTCTCTGACTTTCCTAAAATGTATTAGGATATCCCTGGATGGTTATTGGCCTATCCTAATGTTGCTGGGGGCCAATGGTTTAGACTCTTGACTGACAGCTGACAGCAGGGCGCCGCCCCCCTCTCTCACTTTCCACTGAACACGGCAGCCATCTTGGTTTGCCTGTCAACAAGCAGGCTGGACTGGAGGTACTATTGATATATTTTTTAATAAATCGTAGAAGATGTTTGAAAGACATTAATGGCCACCTTTTGTCTCTCTGATGATCACTAAGGACTCGAAAATTAATTTGGAATGTTTTGGTCTATTTTTGACAGATTTAGAGCCATGTAGCATCTGTTAGCATGTTAGCTTGTGTTCCACTGTTATGGCTGGCCAGTGCAATATTTCATATATTTTTTAATAAGTCGTAGAAGATGTTTGAAAGACATTAATGGCCACCTTTTGTCTCTCTGATGATCACTAAGGACCCGAAAATTTATTTGGAACGTTTTGGGGTCTTTTGGACAGAGTTAGAGAGAGTTAGCTTCTGTTAGCATGATAGCAGCAGGAGGAAGGGAAGGAAGAAGAGAGCATTAGAAGTCAGTCAGTCAGACAGGCTGGGCTTGCTGTCAGAGGTAAGGGCATAATAATTATTTAGCTAATGCACTAAATAAAATATGTATTACATGGTCCATCTGCTTGTGGCTAGATGAAGCCTCGATTTTAGTGTTTATGTCTATTGGGCCATTTTTAAATAAATAAATAATTGTAAAACCAGCCTGTGTTTGCATGTTAGCTAAAGTCCAATATAATTACTCATTGCATGTAATACAAACACATTTGCAAGCCCATTATTTACTGTATGTTCAATTTGTGTACAGTGTGTGTGGAGCAGCAGACAGCTGTCAGAGTGGTGGACACATATGACATTTATTTTCTATATGCAAAGGTGAGTTGTCATGTAGAACCGACAGAATGATAACATTTAGTTTTATATTCCTTTTTTTATTCAACATTATTGGCTAAAATGTACATGTTGTTCACATGCAATAAAGACATTGTGTCAGACAGGAAAAACAAAGTGCTCGTACCGGTACTACACCAAGTTTACACGGGCGTGTATGGGGTTCGACACCCTGGAGTGCTAAAAATAAACCTGTCTGTCACAGTCTGTTGTATGTGTGACTTTATGAAATGTCCAATTCAATATTTCACTAAGCTAGACAGTTGTCAACCCTTTTCATTTAAAGGGCCCCCAGTTTGACGTGCGTGCGTGCGTGCGTGCGTGCGTGCGTGCGTGCGTGCGGCGTGAGTGAGTGAGTGAGTGAGTGAGTGAGTGAGTGAGTGCGTGCGTGCGTGCGTGCGTGCGTGCGTTGAGAGAGCGTGCGTGGAGGGTCAGGGCCCAGAGGTCACTGTGCCCTCATGCCTGTGTGCGTGCGTGCGTGCGTGCGTGCGTGCGGTGCGGTGAGTGAGTGAGTGAGTGAGTGAGTGAGTGAGTGAGTGAGTGAGTGAGTGAGTGAGTGAGTGAGTGAGTGAGTGAGTGAGTGAGTGAGTGAGTGCGCGCACGCACGCACGCACGCACGCACGAAAAGGAAAAGGAACGCACCGGCCGAAGGAGGAACGCGGAGGCGCCGCGTTCCACTTATCGGGCCTTTGGGCCCGCCGCGGGCGGACGGGGCGACGCCGGGGCGCGCCAGGCGCTTCCCTCATCTCCGGGCGCCCCGGGGACCGGGAAGGGCCCAGAGGTCACTGTGCCCACGAGGTGTCGTGTTAACTGGGCCCGCGCAGGGCCTCGGGCCCCCGAAGGGGGCCGCGCAAAACATTTTTTGGCCCTTCCCGGTCCCCGGGGCGCCCGGAGATGAGGGACGCGCCTGGCGCGCCCCGGCGTCGCCCCGTCCGCCCGCGGCGGGCCCAAAGGCCCGATAAGTGGAACGCGGCGCCTCCGCGTTCCTCCTTCGGCCGGTGCGTTCCTTTTCCTTTTCGTGCGTGCGTGCGTGCGTGCGGTGAGTGAGTGAGTGAGTGAGTGAGTGAGTGAGTGAGTGAGTGAGTGCGTGCGTGCGTGCGTGCGTGCGTGCGTGCGTGCGTGCGTGCGTGCGTGCGTGCGTGCGTGCGTGCGTGCGTGCGTGGTGAGTGAGTGAGTGAGTGAGTGAGTGAGTGAGTGAGTGTGAGTGAGCGAGCGGAGTCTTGAGTTGAGCAATGTAACTCTGAGAACAAAAGCAATGACCCCTGGTCAATATGAGAACCACTGTTCTGTCATATTCACATATTTCACACAGCCTGTGATGTCAATTAGCTGGGCATGCATGCAATTCAACTGAATGCCCACGAGGTGTCGTCAGTGCACAGTAACACAGAGCACAGAGCAGAGACTCTGTCCCATAGTACAGCTCTAATGTCATATTTCACTGAGGGTGATGTTATAGAAATGTCAATTTGAGTTGCTATAGATGTGTTTGTGTTAACTGAACCTTCAGAAATAAGAAAATTAACGGAATAGCTGTGAAAACCTCAAAGAACGCACTGGTTTCCTCGCGCTCCTGGCCAGCCGATCCTCTCTGACTTTCCTAAAATGTATTAGGATATCCCTGGATGGTTATTGGCCTATCCTAATGTTGCTGGGGGCCAATGGTTTAGACTCTTGACTGACAGCTGACAGCAGGGCGCCGCCCCCCTCTCTCACTTTCCACTGAACACGGCAGCCATCTTGGTTTGCCTGTCAACAAGCAGGCTGGACTGGAGGTACTATTGATATATTTTTTAATAAATCGTAGAAGATGTTTGAAAGACATTAATGGCCACCTTTTGTCTCTCTGATGATCACTAAGGACTCGAAAATTAATTTGGAATGTTTTGGTCTATTTTTGACAGATTTAGAGCCATGTAGCATCTGTTAGCATGTTAGCTTGTGTTCCACTGTTATGGCTGGCCAGTGCAATATTTCATATATTTTTTAATAAGTCGTAGAAGATGTTTGAAAGACATTAATGGCCACCTTTTGTCTCTCTGATGATCACTAAGGACCCGAAAATTTATTTGGAACGTTTTGGGGTCTTTTGGACAGAGTTAGAGAGAGTTAGCTTCTGTTAGCATGATAGCAGCAGGAGGAAGGGAAGGAAGAAGAGAGCATTAGAAGTCAGTCAGTCAGACAGGCTGGGCTTGCTGTCAGAGGTAAGGGCATAATAATTATTTAGCTAATGCACTAAATAAAATATGTATTACATGGTCCATCTGCTTGTGGCTAGATGAAGCCTCGATTTTAGTGTTTATGTCTATTGGGCCATTTTTAAATAAATAAATAATTGTAAAACCAGCCTGTGTTTGCATGTTAGCTAAAGTCCAATATAATTACTCATTGCATGTAATACAAACACATTTGCAAGCCCATTATTTACTGTATGTTCAATTTGTGTACAGTGTGTGTGGAGCAGCAGACAGCTGTCAGAGTGGTGGACACATATGACATTTATTTTCTATATGCAAAGGTGAGTTGTCATGTAGAACCGACAGAATGATAACATTTAGTTTTATATTCCTTTTTTTATTCAACATTATTGGCTAAAATGTACATGTTGTTCACATGCAATAAAGACATTGTGTCAGACAGGAAAAACAAAGTGCTCGTACCGGTACTACACCAAGTTTACACGGGCGTGTATGGGGTTCGACACCCTGGAGTGCTAAAAATAAACCTGTCTGTCACAGTCTGTTGTATGTGTGACTTTATGAAATGTCCAATTCAATATTTCACTAAGCTAGACAGTTGTCAACCCTTTTCATTTAAAGGGCCCCCAGTTTGACGTGCGTGCGTGCGTGCGTGCGTGCGTGCGTGCGTGCGTGCGGTGAGTGAGTGAGTGAGTGAGTGAGTGAGTGAGTGAGTGCGTGCGTGCGTGCGTGCGTGCGTGCGTTGAGAGAGCGTGCGTGGAGGGTCAGGGCCCAGAGGTCACTGTGCCCTCATGCCTGTGTGCGTGCGTGCGTGCGTGCGTGCGTGCGGTGCGGTGAGTGAGTGAGTGAGTGAGTGAGTGAGTGAGTGAGTGAGTGAGTGAGTGAGTGAGTGAGTGAGTGAGTGAGTGAGTGAGTGAGTGAGTGCGCGCACGCACGCACGCACGCACGCACGAAAAGGAAAAGGAACGCACCGGCCGAAGGAGGAACGCGGAGGCGCCGCGTTCCACTTATCGGGCCTTTGGGCCCGCCGCGGGCGGACGGGGCGACGCCGGGGCGCGCCAGGCGCTTCCCTCATCTCCGGGCGCCCCGGGGACCGGGAAGGGCCCAGAGGTCACTGTGCCCACGAGGTGTCGTGTTAACTGGGCCCGCGCAGGGCCTCGGGCCCCCGAAGGGGGCCGCGCAAAACATTTTTTGGCCCTTCCCGGTCCCCGGGGCGCCCGGAGATGAGGGACGCGCCTGGCGCGCCCCGGCGTCGCCCCGTCCGCCCGCGGCGGGCCCAAAGGCCCGATAAGTGGAACGCGGCGCCTCCGCGTTCCTCCTTCGGCCGGTGCGTTCCTTTTCCTTTTCGTGCGTGCGTGCGTGCGTGCGGTGAGTGAGTGAGTGAGTGAGTGAGTGAGTGAGTGAGTGAGTGAGTGAGTGCGTGCGTGCGTGCGTGCGTGCGTGCGTGCGTGCGTGCGTGCGTGCGTGCGTGCGTGCGTGCGTGCGTGCGTGAGTGAGTGAGTGAGTGAGTGAGTGAGTGAGTGAGTGTGAGTGAGCGAGCGGAGTCTTGAGTTGAGCAATGTAACTCTGAGAACAAAAGCAATGACCCCTGGTCAATATGAGAACCACTGTTCTGTCATATTCACATATTTCACACAGCCTGTGATGTCAATTAGCTGGGCATGCATGCAATTCAACTGAATGCCCACGAGGTGTCGTCAGTGCACAGTAACACAGAGCACAGAGCAGAGACTCTGTCCCATAGTACAGCTCTAATGTCATATTTCACTGAGGGTGATGTTATAGAAATGTCAATTTGAGTTGCTATAGATGTGTTTGTGTTAACTGAACCTTCAGAAATAAGAAAATTAACGGAATAGCTGTGAAAACCTCAAAGAACGCACTGGTTTCCTCGCGCTCCTGGCCAGCCGATCCTCTCTGACTTTCCTAAAATGTATTAGGATATCCCTGGATGGTTATTGGCCTATCCTAATGTTGCTGGGGGCCAATGGTTTAGACTCTTGACTGACAGCTGACAGCAGGGCGCCGCCCCCCTCTCTCACTTTCCACTGAACACGGCAGCCATCTTGGTTTGCCTGTCAACAAGCAGGCTGGACTGGAGGTACTATTGATATATTTTTTAATAAATCGTAGAAGATGTTTGAAAGACATTAATGGCCACCTTTTGTCTCTCTGATGATCACTAAGGACTCGAAAATTAATTTGGAATGTTTTGGTCTATTTTTGACAGATTTAGAGCCATGTAGCATCTGTTAGCATGTTAGCTTGTGTTCCACTGTTATGGCTGGCCAGTGCAATATTTCATATATTTTTTAATAAGTCGTAGAAGATGTTTGAAAGACATTAATGGCCACCTTTTGTCTCTCTGATGATCACTAAGGACCCGAAAATTTATTTGGAACGTTTTGGGGTCTTTTGGACAGAGTTAGAGAGAGTTAGCTTCTGTTAGCATGATAGCAGCAGGAGGAAGGGAAGGAAGAAGAGAGCATTAGAAGTCAGTCAGTCAGACAGGCTGGGCTTGCTGTCAGAGGTAAGGGCATAATAATTATTTAGCTAATGCACTAAATAAAATATGTATTACATGGTCCATCTGCTTGTGGCTAGATGAAGCCTCGATTTTAGTGTTTATGTCTATTGGGCCATTTTTAAATAAATAAATAATTGTAAAACCAGCCTGTGTTTGCATGTTAGCTAAAGTCCAATATAATTACTCATTGCATGTAATACAAACACATTTGCAAGCCCATTATTTACTGTATGTTCAATTTGTGTACAGTGTGTGTGGAGCAGCAGACAGCTGTCAGAGTGGTGGACACATATGACATTTATTTTCTATATGCAAAGGTGAGTTGTCATGTAGAACCGACAGAATG
Organism: Electrona antarctica; assembly: GCF_951216825.1. Taxonomy (NCBI): domain Eukaryota; kingdom Metazoa; phylum Chordata; class Actinopteri; order Myctophiformes; family Myctophidae; genus Electrona; species Electrona antarctica. The sequence goes on from NW_027638747.1 coordinate 6,067, forward strand.
ATAACATTTAGTTTTATATTCCTTTTTTTATTCAACATTATTGGCTAAAATGTACATGTTGTTCACATGCAATAAAGACATTGTGTCAGACAGGAAAAACAAAGTGCTCGTACCGGTACTACACCAAGTTTACACGGGCGTGTATGGGGTTCGACACCCTGGAGTGCTAAAAATAAACCTGTCTGTCACAGTCTGTTGTATGTGTGACTTTATGAAATGTCCAATTCAATATTTCACTAAGCTAGACAGTTGTCAACCCTTTTCATTTAAAGGGCCCCCAGTTTGACGTGCGTGCGTGCGTGCGTGCGTGCGTGCGTGCGTGCGTGCGGTGAGTGAGTGAGTGAGTGAGTGAGTGAGTGAGTGAGTGCGTGCGTGCGTGCGTGCGTGCGTGCGTTGAGAGAGCGTGCGTGGAGGGTCAGGGCCCAGAGGTCACTGTGCCCTCATGCCTGTGTGCGTGCGTGCGTGCGTGCGTGCGTGCGGTGCGGTGAGTGAGTGAGTGAGTGAGTGAGTGAGTGAGTGAGTGAGTGAGTGAGTGAGTGAGTGAGTGAGTGAGTGAGTGAGTGAGTGAGTGAGTGCGCGCACGCACGCACGCACGCACGCACGAAAAGGAAAAGGAACGCACCGGCCGAAGGAGGAACGCGGAGGCGCCGCGTTCCACTTATCGGGCCTTTGGGCCCGCCGCGGGCGGACGGGGCGACGCCGGGGCGCGCCAGGCGCTTCCCTCATCTCCGGGCGCCCCGGGGACCGGGAAGGGCCCAGAGGTCACTGTGCCCACGAGGTGTCGTGTTAACTGGGCCCGCGCAGGGCCTCGGGCCCCCGAAGGGGGCCGCGCAAAACATTTTTTGGCCCTTCCCGGTCCCCGGGGCGCCCGGAGATGAGGGACGCGCCTGGCGCGCCCCGGCGTCGCCCCGTCCGCCCGCGGCGGGCCCAAAGGCCCGATAAGTGGAACGCGGCGCCTCCGCGTTCCTCCTTCGGCCGGTGCGTTCCTTTTCCTTTTCGTGCGTGCGTGCGTGCGTGCGGTGAGTGAGTGAGTGAGTGAGTGAGTGAGTGAGTGAGTGAGTGAGTGCGTGCGTGCGTGCGTGCGTGCGTGCGTGCGTGCGTGCGTGCGTGCGTGCGTGCGTGCGTGCGTGCGTGCGGTGAGTGAGTGAGTGAGTGAGTGAGTGAGTGAGTGAGTGTGAGTGAGCGAGCGGAGTCTTGAGTTGAGCAATGTAACTCTGAGAACAAAAGCAATGACCCCTGGTCAATATGAGAACCACTGTTCTGTCATATTCACATATTTCACACAGCCTGTGATGTCAATTAGCTGGGCATGCATGCAATTCAACTGAATGCCCACGAGGTGTCGTCAGTGCACAGTAACACAGAGCACAGAGCAGAGACTCTGTCCCATAGTACAGCTCTAATGTCATATTTCACTGAGGGTGATGTTATAGAAATGTCAATTTGAGTTGCTATAGATGTGTTTGTGTTAACTGAACCTTCAGAAATAAGAAAATTAACGGAATAGCTGTGAAAACCTCAAAGAACGCACTGGTTTCCTCGCGCTCCTGGCCAGCCGATCCTCTCTGACTTTCCTAAAATGTATTAGGATATCCCTGGATGGTTATTGGCCTATCCTAATGTTGCTGGGGGCCAATGGTTTAGACTCTTGACTGACAGCTGACAGCAGGGCGCCGCCCCCCTCTCTCACTTTCCACTGAACACGGCAGCCATCTTGGTTTGCCTGTCAACAAGCAGGCTGGACTGGAGGTACTATTGATATATTTTTTAATAAATCGTAGAAGATGTTTGAAAGACATTAATGGCCACCTTTTGTCTCTCTGATGATCACTAAGGACTCGAAAATTAATTTGGAATGTTTTGGTCTATTTTTGACAGATTTAGAGCCATGTAGCATCTGTTAGCATGTTAGCTTGTGTTCCACTGTTATGGCTGGCCAGTGCAATATTTCATATATTTTTTAATAAGTCGTAGAAGATGTTTGAAAGACATTAATGGCCACCTTTTGTCTCTCTGATGATCACTAAGGACCCGAAAATTTATTTGGAACGTTTTGGGGTCTTTTGGACAGAGTTAGAGAGAGTTAGCTTCTGTTAGCATGATAGCAGCAGGAGGAAGGGAAGGAAGAAGAGAGCATTAGAAGTCAGTCAGTCAGACAGGCTGGGCTTGCTGTCAGAGGTAAGGGCATAATAATTATTTAGCTAATGCACTAAATAAAATATGTATTACATGGTCCATCTGCTTGTGGCTAGATGAAGCCTCGATTTTAGTGTTTATGTCTATTGGGCCATTTTTAAATAAATAAATAATTGTAAAACCAGCCTGTGTTTGCATGTTAGCTAAAGTCCAATATAATTACTCATTGCATGTAATACAAACACATTTGCAAGCCCATTATTTACTGTATGTTCAATTTGTGTACAGTGTGTGTGGAGCAGCAGACAGCTGTCAGAGTGGTGGACACATATGACATTTATTTTCTATATGCAAAGGTGAGTTGTCATGTAGAACCGACAGAATGATAACATTTAGTTTTATATTCCTTTTTTTATTCAACATTATTGGCTAAAATGTACATGTTGTTCACATGCAATAAAGACATTGTGTCAGACAGGAAAAACAAAGTGCTCGTACCGGTACTACACCAAGTTTACACGGGCGTGTATGGGGTTCGACACCCTGGAGTGCTAAAAATAAACCTGTCTGTCACAGTCTGTTGTATGTGTGACTTTATGAAATGTCCAATTCAATATTTCACTAAGCTAGACAGTTGTCAACCCTTTTCATTTAAAGGGCCCCCAGTTTGACGTGCGTGCGTGCGTGCGTGCGTGCGTGCGTGCGTGCGGTGAGTGAGTGAGTGAGTGAGTGAGTGAGTGAGTGAGTGAGTGCGTGCGTGCGTGCGTGCGTGCGTGCGTTGAGAGAGCGTGCGTGGAGGGTCAGGGCCCAGAGGTCACTGTGCCCTCATGCCTGTGTGCGTGCGTGCGTGCGTGCGTGCGTGCGGTGCGGTGAGTGAGTGAGTGAGTGAGTGAGTGAGTGAGTGAGTGAGTGAGTGAGTGAGTGAGTGAGTGAGTGAGTGAGTGAGTGAGTGAGTGAGTGCGCGCACGCACGCACGCACGCACGCACGAAAAGGAAAAGGAACGCACCGGCCGAAGGAGGAACGCGGAGGCGCCGCGTTCCACTTATCGGGCCTTTGGGCCCGCCGCGGGCGGACGGGGCGACGCCGGGGCGCGCCAGGCGCTTCCCTCATCTCCGGGCGCCCCGGGGACCGGGAAGGGCCCAGAGGTCACTGTGCCCACGAGGTGTCGTGTTAACTGGGCCCGCGCAGGGCCTCGGGCCCCCGAAGGGGGCCGCGCAAAACATTTTTTGGCCCTTCCCGGTCCCCGGGGCGCCCGGAGATGAGGGACGCGCCTGGCGCGCCCCGGCGTCGCCCCGTCCGCCCGCGGCGGGCCCAAAGGCCCGATAAGTGGAACGCGGCGCCTCCGCGTTCCTCCTTCGGCCGGTGCGTTCCTTTTCCTTTTCGTGCGTGCGTGCGTGCGTGCGGTGAGTGAGTGAGTGAGTGAGTGAGTGAGTGAGTGAGTGAGTGAGTGCGTGCGTGCGTGCGTGCGTGCGTGCGTGCGTGCGTGCGTGCGTGCGTGCGTGCGTGCGTGCGTGCGTGCGTGCGGTGAGTGAGTGAGTGAGTGAGTGAGTGAGTGAGTGAGTGTGAGTGAGCGAGCGGAGTCTTGAGTTGAGCAATGTAACTCTGAGAACAAAAGCAATGACCCCTGGTCAATATGAGAACCACTGTTCTGTCATATTCACATATTTCACACAGCCTGTGATGTCAATTAGCTGGGCATGCATGCAATTCAACTGAATGCCCACGAGGTGTCGTCAGTGCACAGTAACACAGAGCACAGAGCAGAGACTCTGTCCCATAGTACAGCTCTAATGTCATATTTCACTGAGGGTGATGTTATAGAAATGTCAATTTGAGTTGCTATAGATGTGTTTGTGTTAACTGAACCTTCAGAAATAAGAAAATTAACGGAATAGCTGTGAAAACCTCAAAGAACGCACTGGTTTCCTCGCGCTCCTGGCCAGCCGATCCTCTCTGACTTTCCTAAAATGTATTAGGATATCCCTGGATGGTTATTGGCCTATCCTAATGTTGCTGGGGGCCAATGGTTTAGACTCTTGACTGACAGCTGACAGCAGGGCGCCGCCCCCCTCTCTCACTTTCCACTGAACACGGCAGCCATCTTGGTTTGCCTGTCAACAAGCAGGCTGGACTGGAGGTACTATTGATATATTTTTTTATAAATCGTAGAAGATGTTTGAAAGACATTAATGGCCACCTTTTGTCTCTCTGATGATCACTAAGGACTCGAAAATTAATTTGGAATGTTTTGGTCTATTTTTGACAGATTTAGAGCCATGTAGCATCTGTTAGCATGTTAGCTTGTGTTCCACTGTTATGGCTGGCCAGTGCAATATTTCATATATTTTTTAATAAGTCGTAGAAGATGTTTGAAAGACATTAATGGCCACCTTTTGTCTCTCTGATGATCACTAAGGACCCGAAAATTTATTTGGAACGTTTTGGGGTCTTTTGGACAGAGTTAGAGAGAGTTAGCTTCTGTTAGCATGATAGCAGCAGGAGGAAGGGAAGGAAGAAGAGAGCATTAGAAGTCAGTCAGTCAGACAGGCTGGGCTTGCTGTCAGAGGTAAGGGCATAATAATTATTTAGCTAATGCACTAAATAAAATATGTATTACATGGTCCATCTGCTTGTGGCTAGATGAAGCCTCGATTTTAGTGTTTATGTCTATTGGGCCATTTTTAAATAAATAAATAATTGTAAAACCAGCCTGTGTTTGCATGTTAGCTAAAGTCCAATATAATTACTCATTGCATGTAATACAAACACATTTGCAAGCCCATTATTTACTGTATGTTCAATTTGTGTACAGTGTGTGTGGAGCAGCAGACAGCTGTCAGAGTGGTGGACACATATGACATTTATTTTCTATATGCAAAGGTGAGTTGTCATGTAGAACCGACAGAATGATAACATTTAGTTTTATATTCCTTTTTTTATTCAACATTATTGGCTAAAATGTACATGTTGTTCACATGCAATAAAGACATTGTGTCAGACAGGAAAAACAAAGTGCTCGTACCGGTACTACACCAAGTTTACACGGGCGTGTATGGGGTTCGACACCCTGGAGTGCTAAAAATAAACCTGTCTGTCACAGTCTGTTGTATGTGTGACTTTATGAAATGTCCAATTCAATATTTCACTAAGCTAGACAGTTGTCAACCCTTTTCATTTAAAGGGCCCCCAGTTTGACGTGCGTGCGTGCGTGCGTGCGTGCGTGCGTGCGTGCGTGCGGTGAGTGAGTGAGTGAGTGAGTGAGTGAGTGAGTGAGTGCGTGCGTGCGTGCGTGCGTGCGTGCGTTGAGAGAGCGTGCGTGGAGGGTCAGGGCCCAGAGGTCACTGTGCCCTCATGCCTGTGTGCGTGCGTGCGTGCGTGCGTGCGTGCGGTGCGGTGAGTGAGTGAGTGAGTGAGTGAGTGAGTGAGTGAGTGAGTGAGTGAGTGAGTGAGTGAGTGAGTGAGTGAGTGAGTGAGTGAGTGCGCGCACGCACGCACGCACGCACGCACGCACGAAAAGGAAAAGGAACGCACCGGCCGAAGGAGGAACGCGGAGGCGCCGCGTTCCACTTATCGGGCCTTTGGGCCCGCCGCGGGCGGACGGGGCGACGCCGGGGCGCGCCAGGCGCTTCCCTCATCTCCGGGCGCCCCGGGGACCGGGAAGGGCCCAGAGGTCACTGTGCCCACGAGGTGTCGTGTTAACTGGGCCCGCGCAGGGCCTCGGGCCCCCGAAGGGGGCCGCGCAAAACATTTTTTGGCCCTTCCCGGTCCCCGGGGCGCCCGGAGATGAGGGACGCGCCTGGCGCGCCCCGGCGTCGCCCCGTCCGCCCGCGGCGGGCCCAAAGGCCCGATAAGTGGAACGCGGCGCCTCCGCGTTCCTCCTTCGGCCGGTGCGTTCCTTTTCCTTTTCGTGCGTGCGTGCGTGCGTGCGGTGAGTGAGTGAGTGAGTGAGTGAGTGAGTGAGTGAGTGAGTGAGTGCGTGCGTGCGTGCGTGCGTGCGTGCGTGCGTGCGTGCGTGCGTGCGTGCGTGCGTGCGTGCGTGCGGTGAGTGAGTGAGTGAGTGAGTGAGTGAGTGAGTGAGTGAGTGAGTGTGAGTGAGCGAGCGGAGTCTTGAGTTGAGCAATGTAACTCTGAGAACAAAAGCAATGACCCCTGGTCAATATGAGAACCACTGTTCTGTCATATTCACATATTTCACACAGCCTGTGATGTCAATTAGCTGGGCATGCATGCAATTCAACTGAATGCCCACGAGGTGTCGTCAGTGCACAGTAACACAGAGCACAGAGCAGAGACTCTGTCCCATAGTACAGCTCTAATGTCATATTTCACTGAGGGTGATGTTATAGAAATGTCAATTTGAGTTGCTATAGATGTGTTTGTGTTAACTGAACCTTCAGAAATAAGAAAATTAACGGAATAGCTGTGAAAACCTCAAAGAACGCACTGGTTTCCTCGCGCTCCTGGCCAGCCGATCCTCTCTGACTTTCCTAAAATGTATTAGGATATCCCTGGATGGTTATTGGCCTATCCTAATGTTGCTGGGGGCCAATGGTTTAGACTCTTGACTGACAGCTGACAGCAGGGCGCCGCCCCCCTCTCTCACTTTCCACTGAACACGGCAGCCATCTTGGTTTGCCTGTCAACAAGCAGGCTGGACTGGAGGTACTATTGATATATTTTTTAATAAATCGTAGAAGATGTTTGAAAGACATTAATGGCCACCTTTTGTCTCTCTGATGATCACTAAGGACTCGAAAATTAATTTGGAATGTTTTGGTCTATTTTTGACAGATTTAGAGCCATGTAGCATCTGTTAGCATGTTAGCTTGTGTTCCACTGTTATGGCTGGCCAGTGCAATATTTCATATATTTTTTAATAAGTCGTAGAAGATGTTTGAAAGACATTAATGGCCACCTTTTGTCTCTCTGATGATCACTAAGGACCCGAAAATTTATTTGGAACGTTTTGGGGTCTTTTGGACAGAGTTAGAGAGAGTTAGCTTCTGTTAGCATGATAGCAGCAGGAGGAAGGGAAGGAAGAAGAGAGCATTAGAAGTCAGTCAGTCAGACAGGCTGGGCTTGCTGTCAGAGGTAAGGGCATAATAATTATTTAGCTAATGCACTAAATAAAATATGTATTACATGGTCCATCTGCTTGTGGCTAGATGAAGCCTCGATTTTAGTGTTTATGTCTATTGGGCCATTTTTAAATAAATAAATAATTGTAAAACCAGCCTGTGTTTGCATGTTAGCTAAAGTCCAATATAATTACTCATTGCATGTAATACAAACACATTTGCAAGCCCATTATTTACTGTATGTTCAATTTGTGTACAGTGTGTGTGGAGCAGCAGACAGCTGTCAGAGTGGTGGACACATATGACATTTATTTTCTATATGCAAAGGTGAGTTGTCATGTAGAACCGACAGAATGATAACATTTAGTTTTATATTCCTTTTTTTATTCAACATTATTGGCTAAAATGTACATGTTGTTCACATGCAATAAAGACATTGTGTCAGACAGGAAAAACAAAGTGCTCGTACCGGTACTACACCAAGTTTACACGGGCGTGTATGGGGTTCGACACCCTGGAGTGCTAAAAATAAACCTGTCTGTCACAGTCTGTTGTATGTGTGACTTTATGAAATGTCCAATTCAATATTTCACTAAGCTAGACAGTTGTCAACCCTTTTCATTTAAAGGGCCCCCAGTTTGACGTGCGTGCGTGCGTGCGTGCGTGCGTGCGTGCGTGCGTGCGTGCGGTGAGTGAGTGAGTGAGTGAGTGAGTGAGTGAGTGAGTGCGTGCGTGCGTGCGTGCGTGCGTGCGTTGAGAGAGCGTGCGTGGAGGGTCAGGGCCCAGAGGTCACTGTGCCCTCATGCCTGTGTGCGTGCGTGCGTGCGTGCGTGCGTGCGGTGCGGTGAGTGAGTGAGTGAGTGAGTGAGTGAGTGAGTGAGTGAGTGAGTGAGTGAGTGAGTGAGTGAGTGAGTGAGTGAGTGAGTGAGTGAGTGCGCGCACGCACGCACGCACGCACGCACGAAAAGGAAAAGGAACGCACCGGCCGAAGGAGGAACGCGGAGGCGCCGCGTTCCACTTATCGGGCCTTTGGGCCCGCCGCGGGCGGACGGGGCGACGCCGGGGCGCGCCAGGCGCTTCCCTCATCTCCGGGCGCCCCGGGGACCGGGAAGGGCCCAGAGGTCACTGTGCCCACGAGGTGTCGTGTTAACTGGGCCCGCGCAGGGCCTCGGGCCCCCGAAGGGGGCCGCGCAAAACATTTTTTGGCCCTTCCCGGTCCCCGGGGCGCCCGGAGATGAGGGACGCGCCTGGCGCGCCCCGGCGTCGCCCCGTCCGCCCGCGGCGGGCCCAAAGGCCCGATAAGTGGAACGCGGCGCCTCCGCGTTCCTCCTTCGGCCGGTGCGTTCCTTTTCCTTTTCGTGCGTGCGTGCGTGCGTGCGGTGAGTGAGTGAGTGAGTGAGTGAGTGAGTGAGTGAGTGAGTGAGTGCGTGCGTGCGTGCGTGCGTGCGTGCGTGCGTGCGTGCGTGCGTGCGTGCGTGCGTGCGTGCGTGCGTGCGGTGAGTGAGTGAGTGAGTGAGTGAGTGAGTGAGTGAGTGAGTGAGTGTGAGTGAGCGAGCGGAGTCTTGAGTTGAGCAATGTAACTCTGAGAACAAAAGCAATGACCCCTGGTCAATATGAGAACCACTGTTCTGTCATATTCACATATTTCACACAGCCTGTGATGTCAATTAGCTGGGCATGCATGCAATTCAACTGAATGCCCACGAGGTGTCGTCAGTGCACAGTAACACAGAGCACAGAGCAGAGACTCTGTCCCATAGTACAGCTCTAATGTCATATTTCACTGAGGGTGATGTTATAGAAATGTCAATTTGAGTTGCTATAGATGTGTTTGTGTTAACTGAACCTTCAGAAATAAGAAAATTAACGGAATAGCTGTGAAAACCTCAAAGAACGCACTGGTTTCCTCGCGCTCCTGGCCAGCCGATCCTCTCTGACTTTCCTAAAATGTATTAGGATATCCCTGGATGGTTATTGGCCTATCCTAATGTTGCTGGGGGCCAATGGTTTAGACTCTTGACTGACAGCTGACAGCAGGGCGCCGCCCCCCTCTCTCACTTTCCACTGAACACGGCAGCCATCTTGGTTTGCCTGTCAACAAGCAGGCTGGACTGGAGGTACTATTGATATATTTTTTAATAAATCGTAGAAGATGTTTGAAAGACATTAATGGCCACCTTTTGTCTCTCTGATGATCACTAAGGACTCGAAAATTAATTTGGAATGTTTTGGTCTATTTTTGACAGATTTAGAGCCATGTAGCATCTGTTAGCATGTTAGCTTGTGTTCCACTGTTATGGCTGGCCAGTGCAATATTTCATATATTTTTTAATAAGTCGTAGAAGATGTTTGAAAGGCCACCTTTTGTCTCTCTGATGATCACTAAGGACCCGAAAATTTATTTGGAACGTTTTGGGGTCTTTTGGACAGAGTTAGAGAGAGTTAGCTTCTGTTAGCATGATAGCAGCAGGAGGAAGGGAAGGAAGAAGAGAGCATTAGAAGTCAGTCAGTCAGACAGGCTGGGCTTGCTGTCAGAGGTAAGGGCATAATAATTATTTAGCTAATGCACTAAATAAAATATGTATTACATGGTCCATCTGCTTGTGGCTAGATGAAGCCTCGATTTTAGTGTTTATGTCTATTGGGCCATTTTTAAATAAATAAATAATTGTAAAACCAGCCTGTGTTTGCATGTTAGCTAAAGTCCAATATAATTACTCATTGCATGTAATACAAACACATTTGCAAGCCCATTATTTACTGTATGTTCAATTTGTGTACAGTGTGTGTGGAGCAGCAGACAGCTGTCAGAGTGGTGGACACATATGACATTTATTTTCTATATGCAAAGGTGAGTTGTCATGTAGAACCGACAGAATGATAACATTTAGTTTTATATTCCTTTTTTTATTCAACATTATTGGCTAAAATGTACATGTTGTTCACATGCAATAAAGACATTGTGTCAGACAGGAAAAACAAAGTGCTCGTACCGGTACTACACCAAGTTTACACGGGCGTGTATGGGGTTCGACACCCTGGAGTGCTAAAAATAAACCTGTCTGTCACAGTCTGTTGTATGTGTGACTTTATGAAATGTCCAATTCAATATTTCACTAAGCTAGACAGTTGTCAACCCTTTTCATTTAAAGGGCCCCCAGTTTGACGTGCGTGCGTGCGTGCGTGCGTGCGTGCGTGCGTGCGTGCGGTGAGTGAGTGAGTGAGTGAGTGAGTGAGTGAGTGAGTGCGTGCGTGCGTGCGTGCGTGCGTGCGTTGAGAGAGCGTGCGTGGAGGGTCAGGGCCCAGAGGTCACTGTGCCCTCATGCCTGTGTGCGTGCGTGCGTGCGTGCGTGCGTGCGGTGCGGTGAGTGAGTGAGTGAGTGAGTGAGTGAGTGAGTGAGTGAGTGAGTGAGTGAGTGAGTGAGTGAGTGAGTGAGTGAGTGAGTGAGTGAGTGAGTGCGCGCACGCACGCACGCACGCACGCACGAAAAGGAAAAGGAACGCACCGGCCGAAGGAGGAACGCGGAGGCGCCGCGTTCCACTTATCGGGCCTTTGGGCCCGCCGCGGGCGGACGGGGCGACGCCGGGGCGCGCCAGGCGCTTCCCTCATCTCCGGGCGCCCCGGGGACCGGGAAGGGCCCAGAGGTCACTGTGCCCACGAGGTGTCGTGTTAACTGGGCCCGCGCAGGGCCTCGGGCCCCCGAAGGGGGCCGCGCAAAACATTTTTTGGCCCTTCCCGGTCCCCGGGGCGCCCGGAGATGAGGGACGCGCCTGGCGCGCCCCGGCGTCGCCCCGTCCGCCCGCGGCGGGCCCAAAGGCCCGATAAGTGGAACGCGGCGCCTCCGCGTTCCTCCTTCGGCCGGTGCGTTCCTTTTCCTTTTCGTGCGTGCGTGCGTGCGTGCGGTGAGTGAGTGAGTGAGTGAGTGAGTGAGTGAGTGAGTGAGTGAGTGCGTGCGTGCGTGCGTGCGTGCGTGCGTGCGTGCGTGCGTGCGTGCGTGCGTGCGTGCGTGCGTGCGTGCGTGAGTGAGTGAGTGAGTGAGTGAGTGAGTGAGTGAGTGAGTGAGTGAGTGAGCGAGCGGAGTCTTGAGTTGAGCAATGTAACTCTGAGAACAAAAGCAATGACCCCTGGTCAATATGAGAACCACTGTTCTGTCATATTCACATATTTCACACAGCCTGTGATGTCAATTAGCTGGGCATGCATGCAATTCAACTGAATGCCCACGAGGTGTCGTCAGTGCACAGTAACACAGAGCACAGAGCAGAGACTCTGTCCCATAGTACAGCTCTAATGTCATATTTCACTGAGGGTGATGTTATAGAAATGTCAATTTGAGTTGCTATAGATGTGTTTGTGTTAACTGAACCTTCAGAAATAAGAAAATTAACGGAATAGCTGTGAAAACCTCAAAGAACGCACTGGTTTCCTCGCGCTCCTGGCCAGCCGATCCTCTCTGACTTTCCTAAAATGTATTAGGATATCCCTGGATGGTTATTGGCCTATCCTAATGTTGCTGGGGGCCAATGGTTTAGACTCTTGACTGACAGCTGACAGCAGGGCGCCGCCCCCCTCTCTCACTTTCCACTGAACACGGCAGCCATCTTGGTTTGCCTGTCAACAAGCAGGCTGGACTGGAGGTACTATTGATATATTTTTTAATAAATCGTAGAAGATGTTTGAAAGACATTAATGGCCACCTTTTGTCTCTCTGATGATCACTAAGGACTCGAAAATTAATTTGGAATGTTTTGGTCTATTTTTGACAGATTTAGAGCCATGTAGCATCTGTTAGCATGTTAGCTTGTGTTCCACTGTTATGGCTGGCCAGTGCAATATTTCATATATTTTTTAATAAGTCGTAGAAGATGTTTGAAAGACATTAATGGCCACCTTTTGTCTCTCTGATGATCACTAAGGACCCGAAAATTTATTTGGAACGTTTTGGGGTCTTTTGGACAGAGTTAGAGAGAGTTAGCTTCTGTTAGCATGATAGCAGCAGGAGGAAGGGAAGGAAGAAGAGAGCATTAGAAGTCAGTCAGTCAGACAGGCTGGGCTTGCTGTCAGAGGTAAGGGCATAATAATTATTTAGCTAATGCACTAAATAAAATATGTATTACATGGTCCATCTGCTTGTGGCTAGATGAAGCCTCGATTTTAGTGTTTATGTCTATTGGGCCATTTTTAAATAAATAAATAATTGTAAAACCAGCCTGTGTTTGCATGTTAGCTAAAGTCCAATATAATTACTCATTGCATGTAATACAAACACATTTGCAAGCCCATTATTTACTGTATGTTCAATTTGTGTACAGTGTGTGTGGAGCAGCAGACAGCTGTCAGAGTGGTGGACACATATGACATTTATTTTCTATATGCAAAGGTGAGTTGTCATGTAGAACCGACAGAATGATAACATTTAGTTTTATATTCCTTTTTTTATTCAACATTATTGGCTAAAATGTACATGTTGTTCACATGCAATAAAGACATTGTGTCAGACAGGAAAAACAAAGTGCTCGTACCGGTACTACACCAAGTTTACACGGGCGTGTATGGGGTTCGACACCCTGGAGTGCTAAAAATAAACCTGTCTGTCACAGTCTGTTGTATGTGTGACTTTATGAAATGTCCAATTCAATATTTCACTAAGCTAGACAGTTGTCAACCCTTTTCATTTAAAGGGCCCCCAGTTTGACGTGCGTGCGTGCGTGCGTGCGTGCGTGCGTGCGTGCGTGCGGTGAGTGAGTGAGTGAGTGAGTGAGTGAGTGAGTGAGTGCGTGCGTGCGTGCGTGCGTGCGTGCGTTGAGAGAGCGTGCGTGGAGGGTCAGGGCCCAGAGGTCACTGTGCCCTCATGCCTGTGTGCGTGCGTGCGTGCGTGCGTGCGTGCGGTGCGGTGAGTGAGTGAGTGAGTGAGTGAGTGAGTGAGTGAGTGAGTGAGTGAGTGAGTGAGTGAGTGAGTGAGTGAGTGAGTGAGTGAGTGAGTGAGTGCGCGCACGCACGCACGCACGCACGCACGAAAAGGAAAAGGAACGCACCGGCCGAAGGAGGAACGCGGAGGCGCCGCGTTCCACTTATCGGGCCTTTGGGCCCGCCGCGGGCGGACGGGGCGACGCCGGGGCGCGCCAGGCGCTTCCCTCATCTCCGGGCGCCCCGGGGACCGGGAAGGGCCCAGAGGTCACTGTGCCCACGAGGTGTCGTGTTAACTGGGCCCGCGCAGGGCCTCGGGCCCCCGAAGGGGGCCGCGCAAAACATTTTTTGGCCCTTCCCGGTCCCCGGGGCGCCCGGAGATGAGGGACGCGCCTGGCGCGCCCCGGCGTCGCCCCGTCCGCCCGCGGCGGGCCCAAAGGCCCGATAAGTGGAACGCGGCGCCTCCGCGTTCCTCCTTCGGCCGGTGCGTTCCTTTTCCTTTTCGTGCGTGCGTGCGTGCGTGCGGTGAGTGAGTGAGTGAGTGAGTGAGTGAGTGAGTGAGTGAGTGAGTGCGTGCGTGCGTGCGTGCGTGCGTGCGTGCGTGCGTGCGTGCGTGCGTGCGTGCGTGCGTGCGTGCGTGCGGTGAGTGAGTGAGTGAGTGAGTGAGTGAGTGAGTGAGTGTGAGTGAGCGAGCGGAGTCTTGAGTTGAGCAATGTAACTCTGAGAACAAAAGCAATGACCCCTGGTCAATATGAGAACCACTGTTCTGTCATATTCACATATTTCACACAGCCTGTGATGTCAATTAGCTGGGCATGCATGCAATTCAACTGAATGCCCACGAGGTGTCGTCAGTGCACAGTAACACAGAGCACAGAGCAGAGACTCTGTCCCATAGTACAGCTCTAATGTCATATTTCACTGAGGGTGATGTTATAGAAATGTCAATTTGAGTTGCTATAGATGTGTTTGTGTTAACTGAACCTTCAGAAATAAGAAAATTAACGGAATAGCTGTGAAAACCTCAAAGAACGCACTGGTTTCCTCGCGCTCCTGGCCAGCCGATCCTCTCTGACTTTCCTAAAATGTATTAGGATATCCCTGGATGGTTATTGGCCTATCCTAATGTTGCTGGGGGCCAATGGTTTAGACTCTTGACTGACAGCTGACAGCAGGGCGCCGCCCCCCTCTCTCACTTTCCACTGAACACGGCAGCCATCTTGGTTTGCCTGTCAACAAGCAGGCTGGACTGGAGGTACTATTGATATATTTTTTAATAAATCGTAGAAGATGTTTGAAAGACATTAATGGCCACCTTTTGTCTCTCTGATGATCACTAAGGACTCGAAAATTAATTTGGAATGTTTTGGTCTATTTTTGACAGATTTAGAGCCATGTAGCATCTGTTAGCATGTTAGCTTGTGTTCCACTGTTATGGCTGGCCAGTGCAATATTTCATATATTTTTTAATAAGTCGTAGAAGATGTTTGAAAGACATTCATTAATGGCCACCTTTTGTCTCTCTGATGATCACTAAGGACCCGAAAATTTATTTGGAACGTTTTGGGGTCTTTTGGACAGAGTTAGAGAGAGTTAGCTTCTGTTAGCATGATAGCAGCAGGAGGAAGGGAAGGAAGAAGAGAGCATTAGAAGTCAGTCAGTCAGACAGGCTGGGCTTGCTGTCAGAGGTAAGGGCATAATAATTATTTAGCTAATGCACTAAATAAAATATGTATTACATGGTCCATCTGCTTGTGGCTAGATGAAGCCTCGATTTTAGTGTTTATGTCTATTGGGCCATTTTTAAATAAATAAATAATTGTAAAACCAGCCTGTGTTTGCATGTTAGCTAAAGTCCAATATAATTACTCATTGCATGTAATACAAACACATTTGCAAGCCCATTATTTACTGTATGTTCAATTTGTGTACAGTGTGTGTGGAGCAGCAGACAGCTGTCAGAGTGGTGGACACATATGACATTTATTTTCTATATGCAAAGGTGAGTTGTCATGTAGAACCGACAGAATGATAACATTTAGTTTTATATTCCTTTTTTTATTCAACATTATTGGCTAAAATGTACATGTTGTTCACATGCAATAAAGACATTGTGTCAGACAGGAAAAACAAAGTGCTCGTACCGGTACTACACCAAGTTTACACGGGCGTGTATGGGGTTCGACACCCTGGAGTGCTAAAAATAAACCTGTCTGTCACAGTCTGTTGTATGTGTGACTTTATGAAATGTCCAATTCAATATTTCACTAAGCTAGACAGTTGTCAACCCTTTTCATTTAAAGGGCCCCCAGTTTGACGTGCGTGCGTGCGTGCGTGCGTGCGTGCGTGCGTGCGTGCGGTGAGTGAGTGAGTGAGTGAGTGAGTGAGTGAGTGAGTGCGTGCGTGCGTGCGTGCGTGCGTGCGTTGAGAGAGCGTGCGTGGAGGGTCAGGGCCCAGAGGTCACTGTGCCCTCATGCCTGTGTGCGTGCGTGCGTGCGTGCGTGCGTGCGGTGCGGTGAGTGAGTGAGTGAGTGAGTGAGTGAGTGAGTGAGTGAGTGAGTGAGTGAGTGAGTGAGTGAGTGAGTGAGTGAGTGAGTGAGTGAGTGCGCGCACGCACGCACGCACGCACGCACGAAAAGGAAAAGGAACGCACCGGCCGAAGGAGGAACGCGGAGGCGCCGCGTTCCACTTATCGGGCCTTTGGGCCCGCCGCGGGCGGACGGGGCGACGCCGGGGCGCGCCAGGCGCTTCCCTCATCTCCGGGCGCCCCGGGGACCGGGAAGGGCCCAGAGGTCACTGTGCCCACGAGGTGTCGTGTTAACTGGGCCCGCGCAGGGCCTCGGGCCCCCGAAGGGGGCCGCGCAAAACATTTTTTGGCCCTTCCCGGTCCCCGGGGCGCCCGGAGATGAGGGACGCGCCTGGCGCGCCCCGGCGTCGCCCCGTCCGCCCGCGGCGGGCCCAAAGGCCCGATAAGTGGAACGCGGCGCCTCCGCGTTCCTCCTTCGGCCGGTGCGTTCCTTTTCCTTTTCGTGCGTGCGTGCGTGCGTGCGGTGAGTGAGTGAGTGAGTGAGTGAGTGAGTGAGTGAGTGAGTGAGTGCGTGCGTGCGTGCGTGCGTGCGTGCGTGCGTGCGTGCGTGCGTGCGTGCGTGCGTGCGTGCGTGCGTGCGGTGAGTGAGTGAGTGAGTGAGTGAGTGAGTGAGTGAGTGTGAGTGAGCGAGCGGAGTCTTGAGTTGAGCAATGTAACTCTGAGAACAAAAGCAATGACCCCTGGTCAATATGAGAACCACTGTTCTGTCATATTCACATATTTCACACAGCCTGTGATGTCAATTAGCTGGGCATGCATGCAATTCAACTGAATGCCCACGAGGTGTCGTCAGTGCACAGTAACACAGAGCACAGAGCAGAGACTCTGTCCCATAGTACAGCTCTAATGTCATATTTCACTGAGGGTGATGTTATAGAAATGTCAATTTGAGTTGCTATAGATGTGTTTGTGTTAACTGAACCTTCAGAAATAAGAAAATTAACGGAATAGCTGTGAAAACCTCAAAGAACGCACTGGTTTCCTCGCGCTCCTGGCCAGCCGATCCTCTCTGACTTTCCTAAAATGTATTAGGATATCCCTGGATGGTTATTGGCCTATCCTAATGTTGCTGGGGGCCAATGGTTTAGACTCTTGACTGACAGCTGACAGCAGGGCGCCGCCCCCCTCTCTCACTTTCCACTGAACACGGCAGCCATCTTGGTTTGCCTGTCAACAAGCAGGCTGGACTGGAGGTACTATTGATATATTTTTTAATAAATCGTAGAAGATGTTTGAAAGACATTAATGGCCACCTTTTGTCTCTCTGATGATCACTAAGGACTCGAAAATTAATTTGGAATGTTTTGGTCTATTTTTGACAGATTTAGAGCCATGTAGCATCTGTTAGCATGTTAGCTTGTGTTCCACTGTTATGGCTGGCCAGTGCAATATTTCATATATTTTTTAATAAGTCGTAGAAGATGTTTGAAAGACATTAATGGCCACCTTTTGTCTCTCTGATGATCACTAAGGACCCGAAAATTTATTTGGAACGTTTTGGGGTCTTTTGGACAGAGTTAGAGAGAGTTAGCTTCTGTTAGCATGATAGCAGCAGGAGGAAGGGAAGGAAGAAGAGAGCATTAGAAGTCAGTCAGTCAGACAGGCTGGGCTTGCTGTCAGAGGTAAGGGCATAATAATTATTTAGCTAATGCACTAAATAAAATATGTATTACATGGTCCATCTGCTTGTGGCTAGATGAAGCCTCGATTTTAGTGTTTATGTCTATTGGGCCATTTTTAAATAAATAAATAATTGTAAAACCAGCCTGTGTTTGCATGTTAGCTAAAGTCCAATATAATTACTCATTGCATGTAATACAAACACATTTGCAAGCCCATTATTTACTGTATGTTCAATTTGTGTACAGTGTGTGTGGAGCAGCAGACAGCTGTCAGAGTGGTGGACACATATGACATTTATTTTCTATATGCAAAGGTGAGTTGTCATGTAGAACCGACAGAATGATAACATTTAGTTTTATATTCCTTTTTTTATTCAACATTATTGGCTAAAATGTACATGTTGTTCACATGCAATAAAGACATTGTGTCAGACAGGAAAAACAAAGTGCTCGTACCGGTACTACACCAAGTTTACACGGGCGTGTATGGGGTTCGACACCCTGGAGTGCTAAAAATAAACCTGTCTGTCACAGTCTGTTGTATGTGTGACTTTATGAAATGTCCAATTCAATATTTCACTAAGCTAGACAGTTGTCAACCCTTTTCATTTAAAGGGCCCCCAGTTTGACGTGCGTGCGTGCGTGCGTGCGTGCGTGCGTGCGTGCGTGCGTGCGGTGAGTGAGTGAGTGAGTGAGTGAGTGAGTGAGTGAGTGCGTGCGTGCGTGCGTGCGTGCGTGCGTTGAGAGAGCGTGCGTGGAGGGTCAGGGCCCAGAGGTCACTGTGCCCTCATGCCTGTGTGCGTGCGTGCGTGCGTGCGTGCGTGCGGTGCGGTGAGTGAGTGAGTGAGTGAGTGAGTGAGTGAGTGAGTGAGTGAGTGAGTGAGTGAGTGAGTGAGTGAGTGAGTGAGTGAGTGAGTGAGTGAGTGCGCGCACGCACGCACGCACGCACGCACGAAAAGGAAAAGGAACGCACCGGCCGAAGGAGGAACGCGGAGGCGCCGCGTTCCACTTATCGGGCCTTTGGGCCCGCCGCGGGCGGACGGGGCGACGCCGGGGCGCGCCAGGCGCTTCCCTCATCTCCGGGCGCCCCGGGGACCGGGAAGGGCCCAGAGGTCACTGTGCCCACGAGGTGTCGTGTTAACTGGGCCCGCGCAGGGCCTCGGGCCCCCGAAGGGGGCCGCGCAAAACATTTTTTGGCCCTTCCCGGTCCCCGGGGCGCCCGGAGATGAGGGACGCGCCTGGCGCGCCCCGGCGTCGCCCCGTCCGCCCGCGGCGGGCCCAAAGGCCCGATAAGTGGAACGCGGCGCCTCCGCGTTCCTCCTTCGGCCGGTGCGTTCCTTTTCCTTTTCGTGCGTGCGTGCGTGCGTGCGGTGAGTGAGTGAGTGAGTGAGTGAGTGAGTGAGTGAGTGAGTGAGTGCGTGCGTGCGTGCGTGCGTGCGTGCGTGCGTGCGTGCGTGCGTGCGTGCGTGCGTGCGTGCGTGCGTGCGGTGAGTGAGTGAGTGAGTGAGTGAGTGAGTGAGTGAGTGTGAGTGAGCGAGCGGAGTCTTGAGTTGAGCAATGTAACTCTGAGAACAAAAGCAATGACCCCTGGTCAATATGAGAACCACTGTTCTGTCATATTCACATATTTCACACAGCCTGTGATGTCAATTAGCTGGGCATGCATGCAATTCAACTGAATGCCCACGAGGTGTCGTCAGTGCACAGTAACACAGAGCACAGAGCAGAGACTCTGTCCCATAGTACAGCTCTAATGTCATATTTCACTGAGGGTGATGTTATAGAAATGTCAATTTGAGTTGCTATAGATGTGTTTGTGTTAACTGAACCTTCAGAAATAAGAAAATTAACGGAATAGCTGTGAAAACCTCAAAGAACGCACTGGTTTCCTCGCGCTCCTGGCCAGCCGATCCTCTCTGACTTTCCTAAAATGTATTAGGATATCCCTGGATGGTTATTGGCCTATCCTAATGTTGCTGGGGGCCAATGGTTTAGACTCTTGACTGACAGCTGACAGCAGGGCGCCGCCCCCCTCTCTCACTTTCCACTGAACACGGCAGCCATCTTGGTTTGCCTGTCAACAAGCAGGCTGGACTGGAGGTACTATTGATATATTTTTTAATAAATCGTAGAAGATGTTTGAAAGACATTAATGGCCACCTTTTGTCTCTCTGATGATCACTAAGGACTCGAAAATTAATTTGGAATGTTTTGGTCTATTTTTGACAGATTTAGAGCCATGTAGCATCTGTTAGCATGTTAGCTTGTGTTCCACTGTTATGGCTGGCCAGTGCAATATTTCATATATTTTTTAATAAGTCGTAGAAGATGTTTGAAAGACATTAATGGCCACCTTTTGTCTCTCTGATGATCACTAAGGACCCGAAAATTTATTTGGAACGTTTTGGGGTCTTTTGGACAGAGTTAGAGAGAGTTAGCTTCTGTTAGCATGATAGCAGCAGGAGGAAGGGAAGGAAGAAGAGAGCATTAGAAGTCAGTCAGTCAGACAGGCTGGGCTTGCTGTCAGAGGTAAGGGCATAATAATTATTTAGCTAATGCACTAAATAAAATATGTATTACATGGTCCATCTGCTTGTGGCTAGATGAAGCCTCGATTTTAGTGTTTATGTCTATTGGGCCATTTTTAAATAAATAAATAATTGTAAAACCAGCCTGTGTTTGCATGTTAGCTAAAGTCCAATATAATTACTCATTGCATGTAATACAAACACATTTGCAAGCCCATTATTTACTGTATGTTCAATTTGTGTACAGTGTGTGTGGAGCAGCAGACAGCTGTCAGAGTGGTGGACACATATGACATTTATTTTCTATATGCAAAGGTGAGTTGTCATGTAGAACCGACAGAATGATAACATTTAGTTTTATATTCCTTTTTTTATTCAACATTATTGGCTAAAATGTACATGTTGTTCACATGCAATAAAGACATTGTGTCAGACAGGAAAAACAAAGTGCTCGTACCGGTACTACACCAAGTTTACACGGGCGTGTATGGGGTTCGACACCCTGGAGTGCTAAAAATAAACCTGTCTGTCACAGTCTGTTGTATGTGTGACTTTATGAAATGTCCAATTCAATATTTCACTAAGCTAGACAGTTGTCAACCCTTTTCATTTAAAGGGCCCCCAGTTTGACGTGCGTGCGTGCGTGCGTGCGTGCGTGCGTGCGTGCGTGCGGTGAGTGAGTGAGTGAGTGAGTGAGTGAGTGAGTGAGTGCGTGCGTGCGTGCGTGCGTGCGTGCGTTGAGAGAGCGTGCGTGGAGGGTCAGGGCCCAGAGGTCACTGTGCCCTCATGCCTGTGTGCGTGCGTGCGTGCGTGCGTGCGTGCGGTGCGGTGAGTGAGTGAGTGAGTGAGTGAGTGAGTGAGTGAGTGAGTGAGTGAGTGAGTGAGTGAGTGAGTGAGTGAGTGAGTGAGTGAGTGAGTGCGCGCACGCACGCACGCACGCACGCACGAAAAGGAAAAGGAACGCACCGGCCGAAGGAGGAACGCGGAGGCGCCGCGTTCCACTTATCGGGCCTTTGGGCCCGCCGCGGGCGGACGGGGCGACGCCGGGGCGCGCCAGGCGCTTCCCTCATCTCCGGGCGCCCCGGGGACCGGGAAGGGCCCAGAGGTCACTGTGCCCACGAGGTGTCGTGTTAACTGGGCCCGCGCAGGGCCTCGGGCCCCCGAAGGGGGCCGCGCAAAACATTTTTTGGCCCTTCCCGGTCCCCGGGGCGCCCGGAGATGAGGGACGCGCCTGGCGCGCCCCGGCGTCGCCCCGTCCGCCCGCGGCGGGCCCAAAGGCCCGATAAGTGGAACGCGGCGCCTCCGCGTTCCTCCTTCGGCCGGTGCGTTCCTTTTCCTTTTCGTGCGTGCGTGCGTGCGTGCGGTGAGTGAGTGAGTGAGTGAGTGAGTGAGTGAGTGAGTGAGTGAGTGCGTGCGTGCGTGCGTGCGTGCGTGCGTGCGTGCGTGCGTGCGTGCGTGCGTGCGTGCGTGCGTGCGTGCGGTGAGTGAGTGAGTGAGTGAGTGAGTGAGTGAGTGAGTGTGAGTGAGCGAGCGGAGTCTTGAGTTGAGCAATGTAACTCTGAGAACAAAAGCAATGACCCCTGGTCAATATGAGAACCACTGTTCTGTCATATTCACATATTTCACACAGCCTGTGATGTCAATTAGCTGGGCATGCATGCAATTCAACTGAATGCCCACGAGGTGTCGTCAGTGCACAGTAACACAGAGCACAGAGCAGAGACTCTGTCCCATAGTACAGCTCTAATGTCATATTTCACTGAGGGTGATGTTATAGAAATGTCAATTTGAGTTGCTATAGATGTGTTTGTGTTAACTGAACCTTCAGAAATAAGAAAATTAACGGAATAGCTGTGAAAACCTCAAAGAACGCACTGGTTTCCCCGCGCTCCTGGCCAGCCGATCCTCTCTGACTTTCCTAAAATGTATTAGGATATCCCTGGATGGTTATTGGCCTATCCTAATGTTGCTGGGGGCCAATGGTTTAGACTCTTGACTGACAGCTGACAGCAGGGCGCCGCCCCCCTCTCTCACTTTCCACTGAACACGGCAGCCATCTTGGTTTGCCTGTCAACAAGCAGGCTGGACTGGAGGTACTATTGATATATTTTTTAATAAATCGTAGAAGATGTTTGAAAGACATTAATGGCCACCTTTTGTCTCTCTGATGATCACTAAGGACTCGAAAATTAATTTGGAATGTTTTGGTCTATTTTTGACAGATTTAGAGCCATGTAGCATCTGTTAGCATGTTAGCTTGTGTTCCACTGTTATGGCTGGCCAGTGCAATATTTCATATATTTTTTAATAAGTCGTAGAAGATGTTTGAAAGACATTAATGGCCACCTTTTGTCTCTCTGATGATCACTAAGGACCCGAAAATTTATTTGGAACGTTTTGGGGTCTTTTGGACAGAGTTAGAGAGAGTTAGCTTCTGTTAGCATGATAGCAGCAGGAGGAAGGGAAGGAAGAAGAGAGCATTAGAAGTCAGTCAGTCAGACAGGCTGGGCTTGCTGTCAGAGGTAAGGGCATAATAATTATTTAGCTAATGCACTAAATAAAATATGTATTACATGGTCCATCTGCTTGTGGCTAGATGAAGCCTCGATTTTAGTGTTTATGTCTATTGGGCCATTTTTAAATAAATAAATAATTGTAAAACCAGCCTGTGTTTGCATGTTAGCTAAAGTCCAATATAATTACTCATTGCATGTAATACAAACACATTTGCAAGCCCATTATTTACTGTATGTTCAATTTGTGTACAGTGTGTGTGGAGCAGCAGACAGCTGTCAGAGTGGTGGACACATATGACATTTATTTTCTATATGCAAAGGTGAGTTGTCATGTAGAACCGACAGAATGATAACATTTAGTTTTATATTCCTTTTTTTATTCAACATTATTGGCTAAAATGTACATGTTGTTCACATGCAATAAAGACATTGTGTCAGACAGGAAAAACAAAGTGCTCGTACCGGTACTACACCAAGTTTACACGGGCGTGTATGGGGTTCGACACCCTGGAGTGCTAAAAATAAACCTGTCTGTCACAGTCTGTTGTATGTGTGACTTTATGAAATGTCCAATTCAATATTTCACTAAGCTAGACAGTTGTCAACCCTTTTCATTTAAAGGGCCCCCAGTTTGACGTGCGTGCGTGCGTGCGTGCGTGCGTGCGTGCGTGCGTGCGGTGAGTGAGTGAGTGAGTGAGTGAGTGAGTGAGTGAGTGCGTGCGTGCGTGCGTGCGTGCGTGCGTTGAGAGAGCGTGCGTGGAGGGTCAGGGCCCAGAGGTCACTGTGCCCTCATGCCTGTGTGCGTGCGTGCGTGCGTGCGTGCGTGCGGTGCGGTGAGTGAGTGAGTGAGTGAGTGAGTGAGTGAGTGAGTGAGTGAGTGAGTGAGTGAGTGAGTGAGTGAGTGAGTGAGTGAGTGAGTGAGTGAGTGCGCGCACGCACGCACGCACGCACGCACGAAAAGGAAAAGGAACGCACCGGCCGAAGGAGGAACGCGGAGGCGCCGCGTTCCACTTATCGGGCCTTTGGGCCCGCCGCGGGCGGACGGGGCGACGCCGGGGCGCGCCAGGCGCTTCCCTCATCTCCGGGCGCCCCGGGGACCGGGAAGGGCCCAGAGGTCACTGTGCCCACGAGGTGTCGTGTTAACTGGGCCCGCGCAGGGCCTCGGGCCCCCGAAGGGGGCCGCGCAAAACATTTTTTGGCCCTTCCCGGTCCCCGGGGCGCCCGGAGATGAGGGACGCGCCTGGCGCGCCCCGGCGTCGCCCCGTCCGCCCGCGGCGGGCCCAAAGGCCCGATAAGTGGAACGCGGCGCCTCCGCGTTCCTCCTTCGGCCGGTGCGTTCCTTTTCCTTTTCGTGCGTGCGTGCGTGCGTGCGGTGAGTGAGTGAGTGAGTGAGTGAGTGAGTGAGTGAGTGAGTGAGTGCGTGCGTGCGTGCGTGCGTGCGTGCGTGCGTGCGTGCGTGCGTGCGTGCGTGCGTGCGTGCGTGCGTGCGGTGAGTGAGTGAGTGAGTGAGTGAGTGAGTGAGTGAGTGTGAGTGAGCGAGCGGAGTCTTGAGTTGAGCAATGTAACTCTGAGAACAAAAGCAATGACCCCTGGTCAATATGAGAACCACTGTTCTGTCATATTCACATATTTCACACAGCCTGTGATGTCAATTAGCTGGGCATGCATGCAATTCAACTGAATGCCCACGAGGTGTCGTCAGTGCACAGTAACACAGAGCACAGAGCAGAGACTCTGTCCCATAGTACAGCTCTAATGTCATATTTCACTGAGGGTGATGTTATAGAAATGTCAATTTGAGTTGCTATAGATGTGTTTGTGTTAACTGAACCTTCAGAAATAAGAAAATTAACGGAATAGCTGTGAAAACCTCAAAGAACGCACTGGTTTCCTCGCGCTCCTGGCCAGCCGATCCTCTCTGACTTTCCTAAAATGTATTAGGATATCCCTGGATGGTTATTGGCCTATCCTAATGTTGCTGGGGGCCAATGGTTTAGACTCTTGACTGACAGCTGACAGCAGGGCGCCGCCCCCCTCTCTCACTTTCCACTGAACACGGCAGCCATCTTGGTTTGCCTGTCAACAAGCAGGCTGGACTGGAGGTACTATTGATATATTTTTTAATAAATCGTAGAAGATGTTTGAAAGACATTAATGGCCACCTTTTGTCTCTCTGATGATCACTAAGGACTCGAAAATTAATTTGGAATGTTTTGGTCTATTTTTGACAGATTTAGAGCCATGTAGCATCTGTTAGCATGTTAGCTTGTGTTCCACTGTTATGGCTGGCCAGTGCAATATTTCATATATTTTTTAATAAGTCGTAGAAGATGTTTGAAAGACATTAATGGCCACCTTTTGTCTCTCTGATGATCACTAAGGACCCGAAAATTTATTTGGAACGTTTTGGGGTCTTTTGGACAGAGTTAGAGAGAGTTAGCTTCTGTTAGCATGATAGCAGCAGGAGGAAGGGAAGGAAGAAGAGAGCATTAGAAGTCAGTCAGTCAGACAGGCTGGGCTTGCTGTCAGAGGTAAGGGCATAATAATTATTTAGCTAATGCACTAAATAAAATATGTATTACATGGTCCATCTGCTTGTGGCTAGATGAAGCCTCGATTTTAGTGTTTATGTCTATTGGGCCATTTTTAAATAAATAAATAATTGTAAAACCAGCCTGTGTTTGCATGTTAGCTAAAGTCCAATATAATTACTCATTGCATGTAATACAAACACATTTGCAAGCCCATTATTTACTGTATGTTCAATTTGTGTACAGTGTGTGTGGAGCAGCAGACAGCTGTCAGAGTGGTGGACACATATGACATTTATTTTCTATATGCAAAGGTGAGTTGTCATGTAGAACCGACAGAATGATAACATTTAGTTTTATATTCCTTTTTTTATTCAACATTATTGGCTAAAATGTACATGTTGTTCACATGCAATAAAGACATTGTGTCAGACAGGAAAAACAAAGTGCTCGTACCGGTACTACACCAAGTTTACACGGGCGTGTATGGGGTTCGACACCCTGGAGTGCTAAAAATAAACCTGTCTGTCACAGTCTGTTGTATGTGTGACTTTATGAAATGTCCAATTCAATATTTCACTAAGCTAGACAGTTGTCAACCCTTTTCATTTAAAGGGCCCCCAGTTTGACGTGCGTGCGTGCGTGCGTGCGTGCGTGCGTGCGTGCGTGCGTGCGGTGAGTGAGTGAGTGAGTGAGTGAGTGAGTGAGTGAGTGCGTGCGTGCGTGCGTGCGTGCGTGCGTTGAGAGAGCGTGCGTGGAGGGTCAGGGCCCAGAGGTCACTGTGCCCTCATGCCTGTGTGCGTGCGTGCGTGCGTGCGTGCGTGCGGTGCGGTGAGTGAGTGAGTGAGTGAGTGAGTGAGTGAGTGAGTGAGTGAGTGAGTGAGTGAGTGAGTGAGTGAGTGAGTGAGTGAGTGAGTGAGTGAGTGCGCGCACGCACGCACGCACGCACGCACGAAAAGGAAAAGGAACGCACCGGCCGAAGGAGGAACGCGGAGGCGCCGCGTTCCACTTATCGGGCCTTTGGGCCCGCCGCGGGCGGACGGGGCGACGCCGGGGCGCGCCAGGCGCTTCCCTCATCTCCGGGCGCCCCGGGGACCGGGAAGGGCCCAGAGGTCACTGTGCCCACGAGGTGTCGTGTTAACTGGGCCCGCGCAGGGCCTCGGGCCCCCGAAGGGGGCCGCGCAAAACATTTTTTGGCCCTTCCCGGTCCCCGGGGCGCCCGGAGATGAGGGACGCGCCTGGCGCGCCCCGGCGTCGCCCCGTCCGCCCGCGGCGGGCCCAAAGGCCCGATAAGTGGAACGCGGCGCCTCCGCGTTCCTCCTTCGGCCGGCCGGTGCGTTCCTTTTCCTTTTCGTGCGTGCGTGCGTGCGTGCGGTGAGTGAGTGAGTGAGTGAGTGAGTGAGTGAGTGAGTGAGTGAGTGCGTGCGTGCGTGCGTGCGTGCGTGCGTGCGTGCGTGCGTGCGTGCGTGCGTGCGTGCGTGCGTGCGTGCGGTGAGTGAGTGAGTGAGTGAGTGAGTGAGTGAGTGAGTGTGAGTGAGCGAGCGGAGTCTTGAGTTGAGCAATGTAACTCTGAGAACAAAAGCAATGACCCCTGGTCAATATGAGAACCACTGTTCTGTCATATTCACATATTTCACACAGCCTGTGATGTCAATTAGCTGGGCATGCATGCAATTCAACTGAATGCCCACGAGGTGTCGTCAGTGCACAGTAACACAGAGCACAGAGCAGAGACTCTGTCCCATAGTACAGCTCTAATGTCATATTTCACTGAGGGTGATGTTATAGAAATGTCAATTTGAGTTGCTATAGATGTGTTTGTGTTAACTGAACCTTCAGAAATAAGAAAATTAACGGAATAGCTGTGAAAACCTCAAAGAACGCACTGGTTTCCTCGCGCTCCTGGCCAGCCGATCCTCTCTGACTTTCCTAAAATGTATTAGGATATCCCTGGATGGTTATTGGCCTATCCTAATGTTGCTGGGGGCCAATGGTTTAGACTCTTGACTGACAGCTGACAGCAGGGCGCCGCCCCCCTCTCTCACTTTCCACTGAACACGGCAGCCATCTTGGTTTGCCTGTCAACAAGCAGGCTGGACTGGAGGTACTATTGATATATTTTTTAATAAATCGTAGAAGATGTTTGAAAGACATTAATGGCCACCTTTTGTCTCTCTGATGATCACTAAGGACTCGAAAATTAATTTGGAATGTTTTGGTCTATTTTTGACAGATTTAGAGCCATGTAGCATCTGTTAGCATGTTAGCTTGTGTTCCACTGTTATGGCTGGCCAGTGCAATATTTCATATATTTTTTAATAAGTCGTAGAAGATGTTTGAAAGACATTAATGGCCACCTTTTGTCTCTCTGATGATCACTAAGGACCCGAAAATTTATTTGGAACGTTTTGGGGTCTTTTGGACAGAGTTAGAGAGAGTTAGCTTCTGTTAGCATGATAGCAGCAGGAGGAAGGGAAGGAAGAAGAGAGCATTAGAAGTCAGTCAGTCAGACAGGCTGGGCTTGCTGTCAGAGGTAAGGGCATAATAATTATTTAGCTAATGCACTAAATAAAATATGTATTACATGGTCCATCTGCTTGTGGCTAGATGAAGCCTCGATTTTAGTGTTTATGTCTATTGGGCCATTTTTAAATAAATAAATAATTGTAAAACCAGCCTGTGTTTGCATGTTAGCTAAAGTCCAATATAATTACTCATTGCATGTAATACAAACACATTTGCAAGCCCATTATTTACTGTATGTTCAATTTGTGTACAGTGTGTGTGGAGCAGCAGACAGCTGTCAGAGTGGTGGACACATATGACATTTATTTTCTATATGCAAAGGTGAGTTGTCATGTAGAACCGACAGAATGATAACATTTAGTTTTATATTCCTTTTTTTATTCAACATTATTGGCTAAAATGTACATGTTGTTCACATGCAATAAAGACATTGTGTCAGACAGGAAAAACAAAGTGCTCGTACCGGTACTACACCAAGTTTACACGGGCGTGTATGGGGTTCGACACCCTGGAGTGCTAAAAATAAACCTGTCTGTCACAGTCTGTTGTATGTGTGACTTTATGAAATGTCCAATTCAATATTTCACTAAGCTAGACAGTTGTCAACCCTTTTCATTTAAAGGGCCCCCAGTTTGACGTGCGTGCGTGCGTGCGTGCGTGCGTGCGTGCGTGCGTGCGGTGAGTGAGTGAGTGAGTGAGTGAGTGAGTGAGTGAGTGCGTGCGTGCGTGCGTGCGTGCGTGCGTTGAGAGAGCGTGCGTGGAGGGTCAGGGCCCAGAGGTCACTGTGCCCTCATGCCTGTGTGCGTGCGTGCGTGCGTGCGTGCGTGCGGTGCGGTGAGTGAGTGAGTGAGTGAGTGAGTGAGTGAGTGAGTGAGTGAGTGAGTGAGTGAGTGAGTGAGTGAGTGAGTGAGTGAGTGAGTGAGTGCGCGCACGCACGCACGCACGCACGCACGAAAAGGAAAAGGAACGCACCGGCCGAAGGAGGAACGCGGAGGCGCCGCGTTCCACTTATCGGGCCTTTGGGCCCGCCGCGGGCGGACGGGGCGACGCCGGGGCGCGCCAGGCGCTTCCCTCATCTCCGGGCGCCCCGGGGACCGGGAAGGGCCCAGAGGTCACTGTGCCCACGAGGTGTCGTGTTAACTGGGCCCGCGCAGGGCCTCGGGCCCCCGAAGGGGGCCGCGCAAAACATTTTTTGGCCCTTCCCGGTCCCCGGGGCGCCCGGAGATGAGGGACGCGCCTGGCGCGCCCCGGCGTCGCCCCGTCCGCCCGCGGCGGGCCCAAAGGCCCGATAAGTGGAACGCGGCGCCTCCGCGTTCCTCCTTCGGCCGGTGCGTTCCTTTTCCTTTTCGTGCGTGCGTGCGTGCGTGCGGTGAGTGAGTGAGTGAGTGAGTGAGTGAGTGAGTGAGTGAGTGAGTGCGTGCGTGCGTGCGTGCGTGCGTGCGTGCGTGCGTGCGTGCGTGCGTGCGTGCGTGCGTGCGTGCGTGCGGTGAGTGAGTGAGTGAGTGAGTGAGTGAGTGAGTGAGTGTGAGTGAGCGAGCGGAGTCTTGAGTTGAGCAATGTAACTCTGAGAACAAAAGCAATGACCCCTGGTCAATATGAGAACCACTGTTCTGTCATATTCACATATTTCACACAGCCTGTGATGTCAATTAGCTGGGCATGCATGCAATTCAACTGAATGCCCACGAGGTGTCGTCAGTGCACAGTAACACAGAGCACAGAGCAGAGACTCTGTCCCATAGTACAGCTCTAATGTCATATTTCACTGAGGGTGATGTTATAGAAATGTCAATTTGAGTTGCTATAGATGTGTTTGTGTTAACTGAACCTTCAGAAATAAGAAAATTAACGGAATAGCTGTGAAAACCTCAAAGAACGCACTGGTTTCCCCGCGCTCCTGGCCAGCCGATCCTCTCTGACTTTCCTAAAATGTATTAGGATATCCCTGGATGGTTATTGGCCTATCCTAATGTTGCTGGGGGCCAATGGTTTAGACTCTTGACTGACAGCTGACAGCAGGGCGCCGCCCCCCTCTCTCACTTTCCACTGAACACGGCAGCCATCTTGGTTTGCCTGTCAACAAGCAGGCTGGACTGGAGGTACTATTGATATATTTTTTAATAAATCGTAGAAGATGTTTGAAAGACATTAATGGCCACCTTTTGTCTCTCTGATGATCACTAAGGACTCGAAAATTAATTTGGAATGTTTTGGTCTATTTTTGACAGATTTAGAGCCATGTAGCATCTGTTAGCATGTTAGCTTGTGTTCCACTGTTATGGCTGGCCAGTGCAATATTTCATATATTTTTTAATAAGTCGTAGAAGATGTTTGAAAGACATTAATGGCCACCTTTTGTCTCTCTGATGATCACTAAGGACCCGAAAATTTATTTGGAACGTTTTGGGGTCTTTTGGACAGAGTTAGAGAGAGTTAGCTTCTGTTAGCATGATAGCAGCAGGAGGAAGGGAAGGAAGAAGAGAGCATTAGAAGTCAGTCAGTCAGACAGGCTGGGCTTGCTGTCAGAGGTAAGGGCATAATAATTATTTAGCTAATGCACTAAATAAAATATGTATTACATGGTCCATCTGCTTGTGGCTAGATGAAGCCTCGATTTTAGTGTTTATGTCTATTGGGCCATTTTTAAATAAATAAATAATTGTAAAACCAGCCTGTGTTTGCATGTTAGCTAAAGTCCAATATAATTACTCATTGCATGTAATACAAACACATTTGCAAGCCCATTATTTACTGTATGTTCAATTTGTGTACAGTGTGTGTGGAGCAGCAGACAGCTGTCAGAGTGGTGGACACATATGACATTTATTTTCTATATGCAAAGGTGAGTTGTCATGTAGAACCGACAGAATGATAACATTTAGTTTTATATTCCTTTTTTTATTCAACATTATTGGCTAAAATGTACATGTTGTTCACATGCAATAAAGACATTGTGTCAGACAGGAAAAACAAAGTGCTCGTACCGGTACTACACCAAGTTTACACGGGCGTGTATGGGGTTCGACACCCTGGAGTGCTAAAAATAAACCTGTCTGTCACAGTCTGTTGTATGTGTGACTTTATGAAATGTCCAATTCAATATTTCACTAAGCTAGACAGTTGTCAACCCTTTTCATTTAAAGGGCCCCCAGTTTGACGTGCGTGCGTGCGTGCGTGCGTGCGTGCGTGCGTGCGTGCGGTGAGTGAGTGAGTGAGTGAGTGAGTGAGTGAGTGAGTGCGTGCGTGCGTGCGTGCGTGCGTGCGTTGAGAGAGCGTGCGTGGAGGGTCAGGGCCCAGAGGTCACTGTGCCCTCATGCCTGTGTGCGTGCGTGCGTGCGTGCGTGCGTGCGGTGCGGTGAGTGAGTGAGTGAGTGAGTGAGTGAGTGAGTGAGTGAGTGAGTGAGTGAGTGAGTGAGTGAGTGAGTGAGTGAGTGAGTGAGTGAGTGAGCGCGCACGCACGCACGCACGCACGCACGAAAAGGAAAAGGAACGCACCGGCCGAAGGAGGAACGCGGAGGCGCCGCGTTCCACTTATCGGGCCTTTGGGCCCGCCGCGGGCGGACGGGGCGACGCCGGGGCGCGCCAGGCGCTTCCCTCATCTCCGGGCGCCCCGGGGACCGGGAAGGGCCCAGAGGTCACTGTGCCCACGAGGTGTCGTGTTAACTGGGCCCGCGCAGGGCCTCGGGCCCCCGAAGGGGGCCGCGCAAAACATTTTTTGGCCCTTCCCGGTCCCCGGGGCGCCCGGAGATGAGGGACGCGCCTGGCGCGCCCCGGCGTCGCCCCGTCCGCCCGCGGCGGGCCCAAAGGCCCGATAAGTGGAACGCGGCGCCTCCGCGTTCCTCCTTCGGCCGGTGCGTTCCTTTTCCTTTTCGTGCGTGCGTGCGTGCGTGCGGTGAGTGAGTGAGTGAGTGAGTGAGTGAGTGAGTGAGTGAGTGAGTGCGTGCGTGCGTGCGTGCGTGCGTGCGTGCGTGCGTGCGTGCGTGCGTGCGTGCGTGCGTGCGTGCGTGCGGTGAGTGAGTGAGTGAGTGAGTGAGTGAGTGAGTGAGTGTGAGTGAGCGAGCGGAGTCTTGAGTTGAGCAATGTAACTCTGAGAACAAAAGCAATGACCCCTGGTCAATATGAGAACCACTGTTCTGTCATATTCACATATTTCACACAGCCTGTGATGTCAATTAGCTGGGCATGCATGCAATTCAACTGAATGCCCACGAGGTGTCGTCAGTGCACAGTAACACAGAGCACAGAGCAGAGACTCTGTCCCATAGTACAGCTCTAATGTCATATTTCACTGAGGGTGATGTTATAGAAATGTCAATTTGAGTTGCTATAGATGTGTTTGTGTTAACTGAACCTTCAGAAATAAGAAAATTAACGGAATAGCTGTGAAAACCTCAAAGAACGCACTGGTTTCCTCGCGCTCCTGGCCAGCCGATCCTCTCTGACTTTCCTAAAATGTATTAGGATATCCCTGGATGGTTATTGGCCTATCCTAATGTTGCTGGGGGCCAATGGTTTAGACTCTTGACTGACAGCTGACAGCAGGGCGCCGCCCCCCTCTCTCACTTTCCACTGAACACGGCAGCCATCTTGGTTTGCCTGTCAACAAGCAGGCTGGACTGGAGGTACTATTGATATATTTTTTAATAAATCGTAGAAGATGTTTGAAAGACATTAATGGCCACCTTTTGTCTCTCTGATGATCACTAAGGACTCGAAAATTAATTTGGAATGTTTTGGTCTATTTTTGACAGATTTAGAGCCATGTAGCATCTGTTAGCATGTTAGCTTGTGTTCCACTGTTATGGCTGGCCAGTGCAATATTTCATATATTTTTTAATAAGTCGTAGAAGATGTTTGAAAGACATTAATGGCCACCTTTTGTCTCTCTGATGATCACTAAGGACCCGAAAATTTATTTGGAACGTTTTGGGGTCTTTTGGACAGAGTTAGAGAGAGTTAGCTTCTGTTAGCATGATAGCAGCAGGAGGAAGGGAAGGAAGAAGAGAGCATTAGAAGTCAGTCAGTCAGACAGGCTGGGCTTGCTGTCAGAGGTAAGGGCATAATAATTATTTAGCTAATGCACTAAATAAAATATGTATTACATGGTCCATCTGCTTGTGGCTAGATGAAGCCTCGATTTTAGTGTTTATGTCTATTGGGCCATTTTTAAATAAATAAATAATTGTAAAACCAGCCTGTGTTTGCATGTTAGCTAAAGTCCAATATAATTACTCATTGCATGTAATACAAACACATTTGCAAGCCCATTATTTACTGTATGTTCAATTTGTGTACAGTGTGTGTGGAGCAGCAGACAGCTGTCAGAGTGGTGGACACATATGACATTTATTTTCTATATGCAAAGGTGAGTTGTCATGTAGAACCGACAGAATGATAACATTTAGTTTTATATTCCTTTTTTTATTCAACATTATTGGCTAAAATGTACATGTTGTTCACATGCAATAAAGACATTGTGTCAGACAGGAAAAACAAAGTGCTCGTACCGGTACTACACCAAGTTTACACGGGCGTGTATGGGGTTCGACACCCTGGAGTGCTAAAAATAAACCTGTCTGTCACAGTCTGTTGTATGTGTGACTTTATGAAATGTCCAATTCAATATTTCACTAAGCTAGACAGTTGTCAACCCTTTTCATTTAAAGGGCCCCCAGTTTGACGTGCGTGCGTGCGTGCGTGCGTGCGTGCGTGCGTGCGTGCGGTGAGTGAGTGAGTGAGTGAGTGAGTGAGTGAGTGAGTGCGTGCGTGCGTGCGTGCGTGCGTGCGTTGAGAGAGCGTGCGTGGAGGGTCAGGGCCCAGAGGTCACTGTGCCCTCATGCCTGTGTGCGTGCGTGCGTGCGTGCGTGCGTGCGGTGCGGTGAGTGAGTGAGTGAGTGAGTGAGTGAGTGAGTGAGTGAGTGAGTGAGTGAGTGAGTGAGTGAGTGAGTGAGTGAGTGAGTGAGTGAGTGAGTGCGCGCACGCACGCACGCACGCACGCACGAAAAGGAAAAGGAACGCACCGGCCGAAGGAGGAACGCGGAGGCGCCGCGTTCCACTTATCGGGCCTTTGGGCCCGCCGCGGGCGGACGGGGCGACGCCGGGGCGCGCCAGGCGCTTCCCTCATCTCCGGGCGCCCCGGGGACCGGGAAGGGCCCAGAGGTCACTGTGCCCACGAGGTGTCGTGTTAACTGGGCCCGCGCAGGGCCTCGGGCCCCCGAAGGGGGCCGCGCAAAACATTTTTTGGCCCTTCCCGGTCCCCGGGGCGCCCGGAGATGAGGGACGCGCCTGGCGCGCCCCGGCGTCGCCCCGTCCGCCCGCGGCGGGCCCAAAGGCCCGATAAGTGGAACGCGGCGCCTCCGCGTTCCTCCTTCGGCCGGTGCGTTCCTTTTCCTTTTCGTGCGTGCGTGCGTGCGTGCGGTGAGTGAGTGAGTGAGTGAGTGAGTGAGTGAGTGAGTGAGTGAGTGCGTGCGTGCGTGCGTGCGTGCGTGCGTGCGTGCGTGCGTGCGTGCGTGCGTGCGTGCGTGCGTGCGTGCGGTGAGTGAGTGAGTGAGTGAGTGAGTGAGTGAGTGAGTGTGAGTGAGCGAGCGGAGTCTTGAGTTGAGCAATGTAACTCTGAGAACAAAAGCAATGACCCCTGGTCAATATGAGAACCACTGTTCTGTCATATTCACATATTTCACACAGCCTGTGATGTCAATTAGCTGGGCATGCATGCAATTCAACTGAATGCCCACGAGGTGTCGTCAGTGCACAGTAACACAGAGCACAGAGCAGAGACTCTGTCCCATAGTACAGCTCTAATGTCATATTTCACTGAGGGTGATGTTATAGAAATGTCAATTTGAGTTGCTATAGATGTGTTTGTGTTAACTGAACCTTCAGAAATAAGAAAATTAACGGA
Source organism: Electrona antarctica (assembly GCF_951216825.1). Taxonomy (NCBI): domain Eukaryota; kingdom Metazoa; phylum Chordata; class Actinopteri; order Myctophiformes; family Myctophidae; genus Electrona; species Electrona antarctica. The sequence goes on from NW_027638747.1 coordinate 40,401, forward strand.
ATAGCTGTGAAAACCTCAAAGAACGCACTGGTTTCCCCGCGCTCCTGGCCAGCCGATCCTCTCTGACTTTCCTAAAATGTATTAGGATATCCCTGGATGGTTATTGGCCTATCCTAATGTTGCTGGGGGCCAATGGTTTAGACTCTTGACTGACAGCTGACAGCAGGGCGCCGCCCCCCTCTCTCACTTTCCACTGAACACGGCAGCCATCTTGGTTTGCCTGTCAACAAGCAGGCTGGACTGGAGGTACTATTGATATATTTTTTAATAAATCGTAGAAGATGTTTGAAAGACATTAATGGCCACCTTTTGTCTCTCTGATGATCACTAAGGACTCGAAAATTAATTTGGAATGTTTTGGTCTATTTTTGACAGATTTAGAGCCATGTAGCATCTGTTAGCATGTTAGCTTGTGTTCCACTGTTATGGCTGGCCAGTGCAATATTTCATATATTTTTTAATAAGTCGTAGAAGATGTTTGAAAGACATTAATGGCCACCTTTTGTCTCTCTGATGATCACTAAGGACCCGAAAATTTATTTGGAACGTTTTGGGGTCTTTTGGACAGAGTTAGAGAGAGTTAGCTTCTGTTAGCATGATAGCAGCAGGAGGAAGGGAAGGAAGAAGAGAGCATTAGAAGTCAGTCAGTCAGACAGGCTGGGCTTGCTGTCAGAGGTAAGGGCATAATAATTATTTAGCTAATGCACTAAATAAAATATGTATTACATGGTCCATCTGCTTGTGGCTAGATGAAGCCTCGATTTTAGTGTTTATGTCTATTGGGCCATTTTTAAATAAATAAATAATTGTAAAACCAGCCTGTGTTTGCATGTTAGCTAAAGTCCAATATAATTACTCATTGCATGTAATACAAACACATTTGCAAGCCCATTATTTACTGTATGTTCAATTTGTGTACAGTGTGTGTGGAGCAGCAGACAGCTGTCAGAGTGGTGGACACATATGACATTTATTTTCTATATGCAAAGGTGAGTTGTCATGTAGAACCGACAGAATGATAACATTTAGTTTTATATTCCTTTTTTTATTCAACATTATTGGCTAAAATGTACATGTTGTTCACATGCAATAAAGACATTGTGTCAGACAGGAAAAACAAAGTGCTCGTACCGGTACTACACCAAGTTTACACGGGCGTGTATGGGGTTCGACACCCTGGAGTGCTAAAAATAAACCTGTCTGTCACAGTCTGTTGTATGTGTGACTTTATGAAATGTCCAATTCAATATTTCACTAAGCTAGACAGTTGTCAACCCTTTTCATTTAAAGGGCCCCCAGTTTGACGTGCGTGCGTGCGTGCGTGCGTGCGTGCGTGCGTGCGTGCGGTGAGTGAGTGAGTGAGTGAGTGAGTGAGTGAGTGAGTGCGTGCGTGCGTGCGTGCGTGCGTGCGTTGAGAGAGCGTGCGTGGAGGGTCAGGGCCCAGAGGTCACTGTGCCCTCATGCCTGTGTGCGTGCGTGCGTGCGTGCGTGCGTGCGGTGCGGTGAGTGAGTGAGTGAGTGAGTGAGTGAGTGAGTGAGTGAGTGAGTGAGTGAGTGAGTGAGTGAGTGAGTGAGTGAGTGAGTGAGTGAGTGCGCGCACGCACGCACGCACGCACGCACGAAAAGGAAAAGGAACGCACCGGCCGAAGGAGGAACGCGGAGGCGCCGCGTTCCACTTATCGGGCCTTTGGGCCCGCCGCGGGCGGACGGGGCGACGCCGGGGCGCGCCAGGCGCTTCCCTCATCTCCGGGCGCCCCGGGGACCGGGAAGGGCCCAGAGGTCACTGTGCCCACGAGGTGTCGTGTTAACTGGGCCCGCGCAGGGCCTCGGGCCCCCGAAGGGGGCCGCGCAAAACATTTTTTGGCCCTTCCCGGTCCCCGGGGCGCCCGGAGATGAGGGACGCGCCTGGCGCGCCCCGGCGTCGCCCCGTCCGCCCGCGGCGGGCCCAAAGGCCCGATAAGTGGAACGCGGCGCCTCCGCGTTCCTCCTTCGGCCGGTGCGTTCCTTTTCCTTTTCGTGCGTGCGTGCGTGCGTGCGGTGAGTGAGTGAGTGAGTGAGTGAGTGAGTGAGTGAGTGAGTGAGTGCGTGCGTGCGTGCGTGCGTGCGTGCGTGCGTGCGTGCGTGCGTGCGTGCGTGCGTGCGTGCGTGCGTGCGGTGAGTGAGTGAGTGAGTGAGTGAGTGAGTGAGTGAGTGTGAGTGAGCGAGCGGAGTCTTGAGTTGAGCAATGTAACTCTGAGAACAAAAGCAATGACCCCTGGTCAATATGAGAACCACTGTTCTGTCATATTCACATATTTCACACAGCCTGTGATGTCAATTAGCTGGGCATGCATGCAATTCAACTGAATGCCCACGAGGTGTCGTCAGTGCACAGTAACACAGAGCACAGAGCAGAGACTCTGTCCCATAGTACAGCTCTAATGTCATATTTCACTGAGGGTGATGTTATAGAAATGTCAATTTGAGTTGCTATAGATGTGTTTGTGTTAACTGAACCTTCAGAAATAAGAAAATTAACGGAATAGCTGTGAAAACCTCAAAGAACGCACTGGTTTCCTCGCGCTCCTGGCCAGCCGATCCTCTCTGACTTTCCTAAAATGTATTAGGATATCCCTGGATGGTTATTGGCCTATCCTAATGTTGCTGGGGGCCAATGGTTTAGACTCTTGACTGACAGCTGACAGCAGGGCGCCGCCCCCCTCTCTCACTTTCCACTGAACACGGCAGCCATCTTGGTTTGCCTGTCAACAAGCAGGCTGGACTGGAGGTACTATTGATATATTTTTTAATAAATCGTAGAAGATGTTTGAAAGACATTAATGGCCACCTTTTGTCTCTCTGATGATCACTAAGGACTCGAAAATTAATTTGGAATGTTTTGGTCTATTTTTGACAGATTTAGAGCCATGTAGCATCTGTTAGCATGTTAGCTTGTGTTCCACTGTTATGGCTGGCCAGTGCAATATTTCATATATTTTTTAATAAGTCGTAGAAGATGTTTGAAAGACATTAATGGCCACCTTTTGTCTCTCTGATGATCACTAAGGACCCGAAAATTTATTTGGAACGTTTTGGGGTCTTTTGGACAGAGTTAGAGAGAGTTAGCTTCTGTTAGCATGATAGCAGCAGGAGGAAGGGAAGGAAGAAGAGAGCATTAGAAGTCAGTCAGTCAGACAGGCTGGGCTTGCTGTCAGAGGTAAGGGCATAATAATTATTTAGCTAATGCACTAAATAAAATATGTATTACATGGTCCATCTGCTTGTGGCTAGATGAAGCCTCGATTTTAGTGTTTATGTCTATTGGGCCATTTTTAAATAAATAAATAATTGTAAAACCAGCCTGTGTTTGCATGTTAGCTAAAGTCCAATATAATTACTCATTGCATGTAATACAAACACATTTGCAAGCCCATTATTTACTGTATGTTCAATTTGTGTACAGTGTGTGTGGAGCAGCAGACAGCTGTCAGAGTGGTGGACACATATGACATTTATTTTCTATATGCAAAGGTGAGTTGTCATGTAGAACCGACAGAATGATAACATTTAGTTTTATATTCCTTTTTTTATTCAACATTATTGGCTAAAATGTACATGTTGTTCACATGCAATAAAGACATTGTGTCAGACAGGAAAAACAAAGTGCTCGTACCGGTACTACACCAAGTTTACACGGGCGTGTATGGGGTTCGACACCCTGGAGTGCTAAAAATAAACCTGTCTGTCACAGTCTGTTGTATGTGTGACTTTATGAAATGTCCAATTCAATATTTCACTAAGCTAGACAGTTGTCAACCCTTTTCATTTAAAGGGCCCCCAGTTTGACGTGCGTGCGTGCGTGCGTGCGTGCGTGCGTGCGTGCGTGCGGTGAGTGAGTGAGTGAGTGAGTGAGTGAGTGAGTGAGTGCGTGCGTGCGTGCGTGCGTGCGTGCGTTGAGAGAGCGTGCGTGGAGGGTCAGGGCCCAGAGGTCACTGTGCCCTCATGCCTGTGTGCGTGCGTGCGTGCGTGCGTGCGTGCGGTGCGGTGAGTGAGTGAGTGAGTGAGTGAGTGAGTGAGTGAGTGAGTGAGTGAGTGAGTGAGTGAGTGAGTGAGTGAGTGAGTGAGTGAGTGAGTGCGCGCACGCACGCACGCACGCACGCACGAAAAGGAAAAGGAACGCACCGGCCGAAGGAGGAACGCGGAGGCGCCGCGTTCCACTTATCGGGCCTTTGGGCCCGCCGCGGGCGGACGGGGCGACGCCGGGGCGCGCCAGGCGCTTCCCTCATCTCCGGGCGCCCCGGGGACCGGGAAGGGCCCAGAGGTCACTGTGCCCACGAGGTGTCGTGTTAACTGGGCCCGCGCAGGGCCTCGGGCCCCCGAAGGGGGCCGCGCAAAACATTTTTTGGCCCTTCCCGGTCCCCGGGGCGCCCGGAGATGAGGGACGCGCCTGGCGCGCCCCGGCGTCGCCCCGTCCGCCCGCGGCGGGCCCAAAGGCCCGATAAGTGGAACGCGGCGCCTCCGCGTTCCTCCTTCGGCCGGTGCGTTCCTTTTCCTTTTCGTGCGTGCGTGCGTGCGTGCGGTGAGTGAGTGAGTGAGTGAGTGAGTGAGTGAGTGAGTGAGTGAGTGCGTGCGTGCGTGCGTGCGTGCGTGCGTGCGTGCGTGCGTGCGTGCGTGCGTGCGTGCGTGCGTGCGTGCGGTGAGTGAGTGAGTGAGTGAGTGAGTGAGTGAGTGAGTGTGAGTGAGCGAGCGGAGTCTTGAGTTGAGCAATGTAACTCTGAGAACAAAAGCAATGACCCCTGGTCAATATGAGAACCACTGTTCTGTCATATTCACATATTTCACACAGCCTGTGATGTCAATTAGCTGGGCATGCATGCAATTCAACTGAATGCCCACGAGGTGTCGTCAGTGCACAGTAACACAGAGCACAGAGCAGAGACTCTGTCCCATAGTACAGCTCTAATGTCATATTTCACTGAGGGTGATGTTATAGAAATGTCAATTTGAGTTGCTATAGATGTGTTTGTGTTAACTGAACCTTCAGAAATAAGAAAATTAACGGAATAGCTGTGAAAACCTCAAAGAACGCACTGGTTTCCCCGCGCTCCTGGCCAGCCGATCCTCTCTGACTTTCCTAAAATGTATTAGGATATCCCTGGATGGTTATTGGCCTATCCTAATGTTGCTGGGGGCCAATGGTTTAGACTCTTGACTGACAGCTGACAGCAGGGCGCCGCCCCCCTCTCTCACTTTCCACTGAACACGGCAGCCATCTTGGTTTGCCTGTCAACAAGCAGGCTGGACTGGAGGTACTATTGATATATTTTTTAATAAATCGTAGAAGATGTTTGAAAGACATTAATGGCCACCTTTTGTCTCTCTGATGATCACTAAGGACTCGAAAATTAATTTGGAATGTTTTGGTCTATTTTTGACAGATTTAGAGCCATGTAGCATCTGTTAGCATGTTAGCTTGTGTTCCACTGTTATGGCTGGCCAGTGCAATATTTCATATATTTTTTAATAAGTCGTAGAAGATGTTTGAAAGACATTAATGGCCACCTTTTGTCTCTCTGATGATCACTAAGGACCCGAAAATTTATTTGGAACGTTTTGGGGTCTTTTGGACAGAGTTAGAGAGAGTTAGCTTCTGTTAGCATGATAGCAGCAGGAGGAAGGGAAGGAAGAAGAGAGCATTAGAAGTCAGTCAGTCAGACAGGCTGGGCTTGCTGTCAGAGGTAAGGGCATAATAATTATTTAGCTAATGCACTAAATAAAATATGTATTACATGGTCCATCTGCTTGTGGCTAGATGAAGCCTCGATTTTAGTGTTTATGTCTATTGGGCCATTTTTAAATAAATAAATAATTGTAAAACCAGCCTGTGTTTGCATGTTAGCTAAAGTCCAATATAATTACTCATTGCATGTAATACAAACACATTTGCAAGCCCATTATTTACTGTATGTTCAATTTGTGTACAGTGTGTGTGGAGCAGCAGACAGCTGTCAGAGTGGTGGACACATATGACATTTATTTTCTATATGCAAAGGTGAGTTGTCATGTAGAACCGACAGAATGATAACATTTAGTTTTATATTCCTTTTTTTATTCAACATTATTGGCTAAAATGTACATGTTGTTCACATGCAATAAAGACATTGTGTCAGACAGGAAAAACAAAGTGCTCGTACCGGTACTACACCAAGTTTACACGGGCGTGTATGGGGTTCGACACCCTGGAGTGCTAAAAATAAACCTGTCTGTCACAGTCTGTTGTATGTGTGACTTTATGAAATGTCCAATTCAATATTTCACTAAGCTAGACAGTTGTCAACCCTTTTCATTTAAAGGGCCCCCAGTTTGACGTGCGTGCGTGCGTGCGTGCGTGCGTGCGTGCGTGCGTGCGGTGAGTGAGTGAGTGAGTGAGTGAGTGAGTGAGTGAGTGCGTGCGTGCGTGCGTGCGTGCGTGCGTTGAGAGAGCGTGCGTGGAGGGTCAGGGCCCAGAGGTCACTGTGCCCTCATGCCTGTGTGCGTGCGTGCGTGCGTGCGTGCGTGCGGTGCGGTGAGTGAGTGAGTGAGTGAGTGAGTGAGTGAGTGAGTGAGTGAGTGAGTGAGTGAGTGAGTGAGTGAGTGAGTGAGTGAGTGAGTGAGTGAGTGCGCGCACGCACGCACGCACGCACGCACGAAAAGGAAAAGGAACGCACCGGCCGAAGGAGGAACGCGGAGGCGCCGCGTTCCACTTATCGGGCCTTTGGGCCCGCCGCGGGCGGACGGGGCGACGCCGGGGCGCGCCAGGCGCTTCCCTCATCTCCGGGCGCCCCGGGGACCGGGAAGGGCCCAGAGGTCACTGTGCCCACGAGGTGTCGTGTTAACTGGGCCCGCGCAGGGCCTCGGGCCCCCGAAGGGGGCCGCGCAAAACATTTTTTGGCCCTTCCCGGTCCCCGGGGCGCCCGGAGATGAGGGACGCGCCTGGCGCGCCCCGGCGTCGCCCCGTCCGCCCGCGGCGGGCCCAAAGGCCCGATAAGTGGAACGCGGCGCCTCCGCGTTCCTCCTTCGGCCGGTGCGTTCCTTTTCCTTTTCGTGCGTGCGTGCGTGCGTGCGGTGAGTGAGTGAGTGAGTGAGTGAGTGAGTGAGTGAGTGAGTGAGTGCGTGCGTGCGTGCGTGCGTGCGTGCGTGCGTGCGTGCGTGCGTGCGTGCGTGCGTGCGTGCGTGCGTGCGGTGAGTGAGTGAGTGAGTGAGTGAGTGAGTGAGTGAGTGTGAGTGAGCGAGCGGAGTCTTGAGTTGAGCAATGTAACTCTGAGAACAAAAGCAATGACCCCTGGTCAATATGAGAACCACTGTTCTGTCATATTCACATATTTCACACAGCCTGTGATGTCAATTAGCTGGGCATGCATGCAATTCAACTGAATGCCCACGAGGTGTCGTCAGTGCACAGTAACACAGAGCACAGAGCAGAGACTCTGTCCCATAGTACAGCTCTAATGTCATATTTCACTGAGGGTGATGTTATAGAAATGTCAATTTGAGTTGCTATAGATGTGTTTGTGTTAACTGAACCTTCAGAAATAAGAAAATTAACGGAATAGCTGTGAAAACCTCAAAGAACGCACTGGTTTCCTCGCGCTCCTGGCCAGCCGATCCTCTCTGACTTTCCTAAAATGTATTAGGATATCCCTGGATGGTTATTGGCCTATCCTAATGTTGCTGGGGGCCAATGGTTTAGACTCTTGACTGACAGCTGACAGCAGGGCGCCGCCCCCCTCTCTCACTTTCCACTGAACACGGCAGCCATCTTGGTTTGCCTGTCAACAAGCAGGCTGGACTGGAGGTACTATTGATATATTTTTTAATAAATCGTAGAAGATGTTTGAAAGACATTAATGGCCACCTTTTGTCTCTCTGATGATCACTAAGGACTCGAAAATTAATTTGGAATGTTTTGGTCTATTTTTGACAGATTTAGAGCCATGTAGCATCTGTTAGCATGTTAGCTTGTGTTCCACTGTTATGGCTGGCCAGTGCAATATTTCATATATTTTTTAATAAGTCGTAGAAGATGTTTGAAAGACATTAATGGCCACCTTTTGTCTCTCTGATGATCACTAAGGACCCGAAAATTTATTTGGAACGTTTTGGGGTCTTTTGGACAGAGTTAGAGAGAGTTAGCTTCTGTTAGCATGATAGCAGCAGGAGGAAGGGAAGGAAGAAGAGAGCATTAGAAGTCAGTCAGTCAGACAGGCTGGGCTTGCTGTCAGAGGTAAGGGCATAATAATTATTTAGCTAATGCACTAAATAAAATATGTATTACATGGTCCATCTGCTTGTGGCTAGATGAAGCCTCGATTTTAGTGTTTATGTCTATTGGGCCATTTTTAAATAAATAAATAATTGTAAAACCAGCCTGTGTTTGCATGTTAGCTAAAGTCCAATATAATTACTCATTGCATGTAATACAAACACATTTGCAAGCCCATTATTTACTGTATGTTCAATTTGTGTACAGTGTGTGTGGAGCAGCAGACAGCTGTCAGAGTGGTGGACACATATGACATTTATTTTCTATATGCAAAGGTGAGTTGTCATGTAGAACCGACAGAATGATAACATTTAGTTTTATATTCCTTTTTTTATTCAACATTATTGGCTAAAATGTACATGTTGTTCACATGCAATAAAGACATTGTGTCAGACAGGAAAAACAAAGTGCTCGTACCGGTACTACACCAAGTTTACACGGGCGTGTATGGGGTTCGACACCCTGGAGTGCTAAAAATAAACCTGTCTGTCACAGTCTGTTGTATGTGTGACTTTATGAAATGTCCAATTCAATATTTCACTAAGCTAGACAGTTGTCAACCCTTTTCATTTAAAGGGCCCCCAGTTTGACGTGCGTGCGTGCGTGCGTGCGTGCGTGCGTGCGTGCGTGCGGTGAGTGAGTGAGTGAGTGAGTGAGTGAGTGAGTGAGTGCGTGCGTGCGTGCGTGCGTGCGTGCGTTGAGAGAGCGTGCGTGGAGGGTCAGGGCCCAGAGGTCACTGTGCCCTCATGCCTGTGTGCGTGCGTGCGTGCGTGCGTGCGTGCGGTGCGGTGAGTGAGTGAGTGAGTGAGTGAGTGAGTGAGTGAGTGAGTGAGTGAGTGAGTGAGTGAGTGAGTGAGTGAGTGAGTGAGTGAGTGAGTGCGCGCACGCACGCACGCACGCACGCACGAAAAGGAAAAGGAACGCACCGGCCGAAGGAGGAACGCGGAGGCGCCGCGTTCCACTTATCGGGCCTTTGGGCCCGCCGCGGGCGGACGGGGCGACGCCGGGGCGCGCCAGGCGCTTCCCTCATCTCCGGGCGCCCCGGGGACCGGGAAGGGCCCAGAGGTCACTGTGCCCACGAGGTGTCGTGTTAACTGGGCCCGCGCAGGGCCTCGGGCCCCCGAAGGGGGCCGCGCAAAACATTTTTTGGCCCTTCCCGGTCCCCGGGGCGCCCGGAGATGAGGGACGCGCCTGGCGCGCCCCGGCGTCGCCCCGTCCGCCCGCGGCGGGCCCAAAGGCCCGATAAGTGGAACGCGGCGCCTCCGCGTTCCTCCTTCGGCCGGTGCGTTCCTTTTCCTTTTCGTGCGTGCGTGCGTGCGTGCGGTGAGTGAGTGAGTGAGTGAGTGAGTGAGTGAGTGAGTGAGTGAGTGCGTGCGTGCGTGCGTGCGTGCGTGCGTGCGTGCGTGCGTGCGTGCGTGCGTGCGTGCGTGCGTGCGTGCGGTGAGTGAGTGAGTGAGTGAGTGAGTGAGTGAGTGAGTGTGAGTGAGCGAGCGGAGTCTTGAGTTGAGCAATGTAACTCTGAGAACAAAAGCAATGACCCCTGGTCAATATGAGAACCACTGTTCTGTCATATTCACATATTTCACACAGCCTAATTAGCTGGGCATGCATGCAATTCAACTGAATGCCCACGAGGTGTCGTCAGTGCACAGTAACACAGAGCACAGAGCAGAGACTCTGTCCCATAGTACAGCTCTAATGTCATATTTCACTGAGGGTGATGTTATAGAAATGTCAATTTGAGTTGCTATAGATGTGTTTGTGTTAACTGAACCTTCAGAAATAAGAAAATTAACGGAATAGCTGTGAAAACCTCAAAGAACGCACTGGTTTCCTCGCGCTCCTGGCCAGCCGATCCTCTCTGACTTTCCTAAAATGTATTAGGATATCCCTGGATGGTTATTGGCCTATCCTAATGTTGCTGGGGGCCAATGGTTTAGACTCTTGACTGACAGCTGACAGCAGGGCGCCGCCCCCCTCTCTCACTTTCCACTGAACACGGCAGCCATCTTGGTTTGCCTGTCAACAAGCAGGCTGGACTGGAGGTACTATTGATATATTTTTTAATAAATCGTAGAAGATGTTTGAAAGACATTAATGGCCACCTTTTGTCTCTCTGATGATCACTAAGGACTCGAAAATTAATTTGGAATGTTTTGGTCTATTTTTGACAGATTTAGAGCCATGTAGCATCTGTTAGCATGTTAGCTTGTGTTCCACTGTTATGGCTGGCCAGTGCAATATTTCATATATTTTTTAATAAGTCGTAGAAGATGTTTGAAAGACATTAATGGCCACCTTTTGTCTCTCTGATGATCACTAAGGACCCGAAAATTTATTTGGAACGTTTTGGGGTCTTTTGGACAGAGTTAGAGAGAGTTAGCTTCTGTTAGCATGATAGCAGCAGGAGGAAGGGAAGGAAGAAGAGAGCATTAGAAGTCAGTCAGTCAGACAGGCTGGGCTTGCTGTCAGAGGTAAGGGCATAATAATTATTTAGCTAATGCACTAAATAAAATATGTATTACATGGTCCATCTGCTTGTGGCTAGATGAAGCCTCGATTTTAGTGTTTATGTCTATTGGGCCATTTTTAAATAAATAAATAATTGTAAAACCAGCCTGTGTTTGCATGTTAGCTAAAGTCCAATATAATTACTCATTGCATGTAATACAAACACATTTGCAAGCCCATTATTTACTGTATGTTCAATTTGTGTACAGTGTGTGTGGAGCAGCAGACAGCTGTCAGAGTGGTGGACACATATGACATTTATTTTCTATATGCAAAGGTGAGTTGTCATGTAGAACCGACAGAATGATAACATTTAGTTTTATATTCCTTTTTTTATTCAACATTATTGGCTAAAATGTACATGTTGTTCACATGCAATAAAGACATTGTGTCAGACAGGAAAAACAAAGTGCTCGTACCGGTACTACACCAAGTTTACACGGGCGTGTATGGGGTTCGACACCCTGGAGTGCTAAAAATAAACCTGTCTGTCACAGTCTGTTGTATGTGTGACTTTATGAAATGTCCAATTCAATATTTCACTAAGCTAGACAGTTGTCAACCCTTTTCATTTAAAGGGCCCCCAGTTTGACGTGCGTGCGTGCGTGCGTGCGTGCGTGCGTGCGTGCGTGCGGTGAGTGAGTGAGTGAGTGAGTGAGTGAGTGAGTGAGTGCGTGCGTGCGTGCGTGCGTGCGTGCGTTGAGAGAGCGTGCGTGGAGGGTCAGGGCCCAGAGGTCACTGTGCCCTCATGCCTGTGTGCGTGCGTGCGTGCGTGCGTGCGTGCGGTGCGGTGAGTGAGTGAGTGAGTGAGTGAGTGAGTGAGTGAGTGAGTGAGTGAGTGAGTGAGTGAGTGAGTGAGTGAGTGAGTGAGTGAGTGAGTGCGCGCACGCACGCACGCACGCACGCACGAAAAGGAAAAGGAACGCACCGGCCGAAGGAGGAACGCGGAGGCGCCGCGTTCCACTTATCGGGCCTTTGGGCCCGCCGCGGGCGGACGGGGCGACGCCGGGGCGCGCCAGGCGCTTCCCTCATCTCCGGGCGCCCCGGGGACCGGGAAGGGCCCAGAGGTCACTGTGCCCACGAGGTGTCGTGTTAACTGGGCCCGCGCAGGGCCTCGGGCCCCCGAAGGGGGCCGCGCAAAACATTTTTTGGCCCTTCCCGGTCCCCGGGGCGCCCGGAGATGAGGGACGCGCCTGGCGCGCCCCGGCGTCGCCCCGTCCGCCCGCGGCGGGCCCAAAGGCCCGATAAGTGGAACGCGGCGCCTCCGCGTTCCTCCTTCGGCCGGTGCGTTCCTTTTCCTTTTCGTGCGTGCGTGCGTGCGTGCGGTGAGTGAGTGAGTGAGTGAGTGAGTGAGTGAGTGAGTGAGTGAGTGCGTGCGTGCGTGCGTGCGTGCGTGCGTGCGTGCGTGCGTGCGTGCGTGCGTGCGTGCGTGCGTGCGTGCGGTGAGTGAGTGAGTGAGTGAGTGAGTGAGTGAGTGAGTGTGAGTGAGCGAGCGGAGTCTTGAGTTGAGCAATGTAACTCTGAGAACAAAAGCAATGACCCCTGGTCAATATGAGAACCACTGTTCTGTCATATTCACATATTTCACACAGCCTGTGATGTCAATTAGCTGGGCATGCATGCAATTCAACTGAATGCCCACGAGGTGTCGTCAGTGCACAGTAACACAGAGCACAGAGCAGAGACTCTGTCCCATAGTACAGCTCTAATGTCATATTTCACTGAGGGTGATGTTATAGAAATGTCAATTTGAGTTGCTATAGATGTGTTTGTGTTAACTGAACCTTCAGAAATAAGAAAATTAACGGAATAGCTGTGAAAACCTCAAAGAACGCACTGGTTTCCTCGCGCTCCTGGCCAGCCGATCCTCTCTGACTTTCCTAAAATGTATTAGGATATCCCTGGATGGTTATTGGCCTATCCTAATGTTGCTGGGGGCCAATGGTTTAGACTCTTGACTGACAGCTGACAGCAGGGCGCCGCCCCCCTCTCTCACTTTCCACTGAACACGGCAGCCATCTTGGTTTGCCTGTCAACAAGCAGGCTGGACTGGAGGTACTATTGATATATTTTTTAATAAATCGTAGAAGATGTTTGAAAGACATTAATGGCCACCTTTTGTCTCTCTGATGATCACTAAGGACTCGAAAATTAATTTGGAATGTTTTGGTCTATTTTTGACAGATTTAGAGCCATGTAGCATCTGTTAGCATGTTAGCTTGTGTTCCACTGTTATGGCTGGCCAGTGCAATATTTCATATATTTTTTAATAAGTCGTAGAAGATGTTTGAAAGACATTAATGGCCACCTTTTGTCTCTCTGATGATCACTAAGGACCCGAAAATTTATTTGGAACGTTTTGGGGTCTTTTGGACAGAGTTAGAGAGAGTTAGCTTCTGTTAGCATGATAGCAGCAGGAGGAAGGGAAGGAAGAAGAGAGCATTAGAAGTCAGTCAGTCAGACAGGCTGGGCTTGCTGTCAGAGGTAAGGGCATAATAATTATTTAGCTAATGCACTAAATAAAATATGTATTACATGGTCCATCTGCTTGTGGCTAGATGAAGCCTCGATTTTAGTGTTTATGTCTATTGGGCCATTTTTAAATAAATAAATAATTGTAAAACCAGCCTGTGTTTGCATGTTAGCTAAAGTCCAATATAATTACTCATTGCATGTAATACAAACACATTTGCAAGCCCATTATTTACTGTATGTTCAATTTGTGTACAGTGTGTGTGGAGCAGCAGACAGCTGTCAGAGTGGTGGACACATATGACATTTATTTTCTATATGCAAAGGTGAGTTGTCATGTAGAACCGACAGAATGATAACATTTAGTTTTATATTCCTTTTTTTATTCAACATTATTGGCTAAAATGTACATGTTGTTCACATGCAATAAAGACATTGTGTCAGACAGGAAAAACAAAGTGCTCGTACCGGTACTACACCAAGTTTACACGGGCGTGTATGGGGTTCGACACCCTGGAGTGCTAAAAATAAACCTGTCTGTCACAGTCTGTTGTATGTGTGACTTTATGAAATGTCCAATTCAATATTTCACTAAGCTAGACAGTTGTCAACCCTTTTCATTTAAAGGGCCCCCAGTTTGACGTGCGTGCGTGCGTGCGTGCGTGCGTGCGTGCGTGCGTGCGTGCGGTGAGTGAGTGAGTGAGTGAGTGAGTGAGTGAGTGAGTGCGTGCGTGCGTGCGTGCGTGCGTGCGTTGAGAGAGCGTGCGTGGAGGGTCAGGGCCCAGAGGTCACTGTGCCCTCATGCCTGTGTGCGTGCGTGCGTGCGTGCGTGCGTGCGGTGCGGTGAGTGAGTGAGTGAGTGAGTGAGTGAGTGAGTGAGTGAGTGAGTGAGTGAGTGAGTGAGTGAGTGAGTGAGTGAGTGAGTGAGTGAGTGAGTGCGCGCACGCACGCACGCACGCACGCACGAAAAGGAAAAGGAACGCACCGGCCGAAGGAGGAACGCGGAGGCGCCGCGTTCCACTTATCGGGCCTTTGGGCCCGCCGCGGGCGGACGGGGCGACGCCGGGGCGCGCCAGGCGCTTCCCTCATCTCCGGGCGCCCCGGGGACCGGGAAGGGCCCAGAGGTCACTGTGCCCACGAGGTGTCGTGTTAACTGGGCCCGCGCAGGGCCTCGGGCCCCCGAAGGGGGCCGCGCAAAACATTTTTTGGCCCTTCCCGGTCCCCGGGGCGCCCGGAGATGAGGGACGCGCCTGGCGCGCCCCGGCGTCGCCCCGTCCGCCCGCGGCGGGCCCAAAGGCCCGATAAGTGGAACGCGGCGCCTCCGCGTTCCTCCTTCGGCCGGTGCGTTCCTTTTCCTTTTCGTGCGTGCGTGCGTGCGTGCGGTGAGTGAGTGAGTGAGTGAGTGAGTGAGTGAGTGAGTGAGTGAGTGCGTGCGTGCGTGCGTGCGTGCGTGCGTGCGTGCGTGCGTGCGTGCGTGCGTGCGTGCGTGCGTGCGTGCGGTGAGTGAGTGAGTGAGTGAGTGAGTGAGTGAGTGAGTGTGAGTGAGCGAGCGGAGTCTTGAGTTGAGCAATGTAACTCTGAGAACAAAAGCAATGACCCCTGGTCAATATGAGAACCACTGTTCTGTCATATTCACATATTTCACACAGCCTGTGATGTCAATTAGCTGGGCATGCATGCAATTCAACTGAATGCCCACGAGGTGTCGTCAGTGCACAGTAACACAGAGCACAGAGCAGAGACTCTGTCCCATAGTACAGCTCTAATGTCATATTTCACTGAGGGTGATGTTATAGAAATGTCAATTTGAGTTGCTATAGATGTGTTTGTGTTAACTGAACCTTCAGAAATAAGAAAATTAACGGAATAGCTGTGAAAACCTCAAAGAACGCACTGGTTTCCTCGCGCTCCTGGCCAGCCGATCCTCTCTGACTTTCCTAAAATGTATTAGGATATCCCTGGATGGTTATTGGCCTATCCTAATGTTGCTGGGGGCCAATGGTTTAGACTCTTGACTGACAGCTGACAGCAGGGCGCCGCCCCCCTCTCTCACTTTCCACTGAACACGGCAGCCATCTTGGTTTGCCTGTCAACAAGCAGGCTGGACTGGAGGTACTATTGATATATTTTTTAATAAATCGTAGAAGATGTTTGAAAGACATTAATGGCCACCTTTTGTCTCTCTGATGATCACTAAGGACTCGAAAATTAATTTGGAATGTTTTGGTCTATTTTTGACAGATTTAGAGCCATGTAGCATCTGTTAGCATGTTAGCTTGTGTTCCACTGTTATGGCTGGCCAGTGCAATATTTCATATATTTTTTAATAAGTCGTAGAAGATGTTTGAAAGACATTAATGGCCACCTTTTGTCTCTCTGATGATCACTAAGGACCCGAAAATTTATTTGGAACGTTTTGGGGTCTTTTGGACAGAGTTAGAGAGAGTTAGCTTCTGTTAGCATGATAGCAGCAGGAGGAAGGGAAGGAAGAAGAGAGCATTAGAAGTCAGTCAGTCAGACAGGCTGGGCTTGCTGTCAGAGGTAAGGGCATAATAATTATTTAGCTAATGCACTAAATAAAATATGTATTACATGGTCCATCTGCTTGTGGCTAGATGAAGCCTCGATTTTAGTGTTTATGTCTATTGGGCCATTTTTAAATAAATAAATAATTGTAAAACCAGCCTGTGTTTGCATGTTAGCTAAAGTCCAATATAATTACTCATTGCATGTAATACAAACACATTTGCAAGCCCATTATTTACTGTATGTTCAATTTGTGTACAGTGTGTGTGGAGCAGCAGACAGCTGTCAGAGTGGTGGACACATATGACATTTATTTTCTATATGCAAAGGTGAGTTGTCATGTAGAACCGACAGAATGATAACATTTAGTTTTATATTCCTTTTTTTATTCAACATTATTGGCTAAAATGTACATGTTGTTCACATGCAATAAAGACATTGTGTCAGACAGGAAAAACAAAGTGCTCGTACCGGTACTACACCAAGTTTACACGGGCGTGTATGGGGTTCGACACCCTGGAGTGCTAAAAATAAACCTGTCTGTCACAGTCTGTTGTATGTGTGACTTTATGAAATGTCCAATTCAATATTTCACTAAGCTAGACAGTTGTCAACCCTTTTCATTTAAAGGGCCCCCAGTTTGACGTGCGTGCGTGCGTGCGTGCGTGCGTGCGTGCGTGCGTGCGGTGAGTGAGTGAGTGAGTGAGTGAGTGAGTGAGTGAGTGCGTGCGTGCGTGCGTGCGTGCGTGCGTTGAGAGAGCGTGCGTGGAGGGTCAGGGCCCAGAGGTCACTGTGCCCTCATGCCTGTGTGCGTGCGTGCGTGCGTGCGTGCGTGCGGTGCGGTGAGTGAGTGAGTGAGTGAGTGAGTGAGTGAGTGAGTGAGTGAGTGAGTGAGTGAGTGAGTGAGTGAGTGAGTGAGTGAGTGAGTGAGTGCGCGCACGCACGCACGCACGCACGCACGAAAAGGAAAAGGAACGCACCGGCCGAAGGAGGAACGCGGAGGCGCCGCGTTCCACTTATCGGGCCTTTGGGCCCGCCGCGGGCGGACGGGGCGACGCCGGGGCGCGCCAGGCGCTTCCCTCATCTCCGGGCGCCCCGGGGACCGGGAAGGGCCCAGAGGTCACTGTGCCCACGAGGTGTCGTGTTAACTGGGCCCGCGCAGGGCCTCGGGCCCCCGAAGGGGGCCGCGCAAAACATTTTTTGGCCCTTCCCGGTCCCCGGGGCGCCCGGAGATGAGGGACGCGCCTGGCGCGCCCCGGCGTCGCCCCGTCCGCCCGCGGCGGGCCCAAAGGCCCGATAAGTGGAACGCGGCGCCTCCGCGTTCCTCCTTCGGCCGGTGCGTTCCTTTTCCTTTTCGTGCGTGCGTGCGTGCGTGCGGTGAGTGAGTGAGTGAGTGAGTGAGTGAGTGAGTGAGTGAGTGAGTGCGTGCGTGCGTGCGTGCGTGCGTGCGTGCGTGCGTGCGTGCGTGCGTGCGTGCGTGCGTGCGTGCGTGCGTGCGGTGAGTGAGTGAGTGAGTGAGTGAGTGAGTGAGTGAGTGAGTGAGTGTGAGTGAGCGAGCGGAGTCTTGAGTTGAGCAATGTAACTCTGAGAACAAAAGCAATGACCCCTGGTCAATATGAGAACCACTGTTCTGTCATATTCACATATTTCACACAGCCTGTGATGTCAATTAGCTGGGCATGCATGCAATTCAACTGAATGCCCACGAGGTGTCGTCAGTGCACAGTAACACAGAGCACAGAGCAGAGACTCTGTCCCATAGTACAGCTCTAATGTCATATTTCACTGAGGGTGATGTTATAGAAATGTCAATTTGAGTTGCTATAGATGTGTTTGTGTTAACTGAACCTTCAGAAATAAGAAAATTAACGGAATAGCTGTGAAAACCTCAAAGAACGCACTGGTTTCCTCGCGCTCCTGGCCAGCCGATCCTCTCTGACTTTCCTAAAATGTATTAGGATATCCCTGGATGGTTATTGGCCTATCCTAATGTTGCTGGGGGCCAATGGTTTAGACTCTTGACTGACAGCTGACAGCAGGGCGCCGCCCCCCTCTCTCACTTTCCACTGAACACGGCAGCCATCTTGGTTTGCCTGTCAACAAGCAGGCTGGACTGGAGGTACTATTGATATATTTTTTAATAAATCGTAGAAGATGTTTGAAAGACATTAATGGCCACCTTTTGTCTCTCTGATGATCACTAAGGACTCGAAAATTAATTTGGAATGTTTTGGTCTATTTTTGACAGATTTAGAGCCATGTAGCATCTGTTAGCATGTTAGCTTGTGTTCCACTGTTATGGCTGGCCAGTGCAATATTTCATATATTTTTTAATAAGTCGTAGAAGATGTTTGAAAGACATTAATGGCCACCTTTTGTCTCTCTGATGATCACTAAGGACCCGAAAATTTATTTGGAACGTTTTGGGGTCTTTTGGACAGAGTTAGAGAGAGTTAGCTTCTGTTAGCATGATAGCAGCAGGAGGAAGGGAAGGAAGAAGAGAGCATTAGAAGTCAGTCAGTCAGACAGGCTGGGCTTGCTGTCAGAGGTAAGGGCATAATAATTATTTAGCTAATGCACTAAATAAAATATGTATTACATGGTCCATCTGCTTGTGGCTAGATGAAGCCTCGATTTTAGTGTTTATGTCTATTGGGCCATTTTTAAATAAATAAATAATTGTAAAACCAGCCTGTGTTTGCATGTTAGCTAAAGTCCAATATAATTACTCATTGCATGTAATACAAACACATTTGCAAGCCCATTATTTACTGTATGTTCAATTTGTGTACAGTGTGTGTGGAGCAGCAGACAGCTGTCAGAGTGGTGGACACATATGACATTTATTTTCTATATGCAAAGGTGAGTTGTCATGTAGAACCGACAGAATGATAACATTTAGTTTTATATTCCTTTTTTTATTCAACATTATTGGCTAAAATGTACATGTTGTTCACATGCAATAAAGACATTGTGTCAGACAGGAAAAACAAAGTGCTCGTACCGGTACTACACCAAGTTTACACGGGCGTGTATGGGGTTCGACACCCTGGAGTGCTAAAAATAAACCTGTCTGTCACAGTCTGTTGTATGTGTGACTTTATGAAATGTCCAATTCAATATTTCACTAAGCTAGACAGTTGTCAACCCTTTTCATTTAAAGGGCCCCCAGTTTGACGTGCGTGCGTGCGTGCGTGCGTGCGTGCGTGCGTGCGTGCGGTGAGTGAGTGAGTGAGTGAGTGAGTGAGTGAGTGAGTGCGTGCGTGCGTGCGTGCGTGCGTGCGTTGAGAGAGCGTGCGTGGAGGGTCAGGGCCCAGAGGTCACTGTGCCCTCATGCCTGTGTGCGTGCGTGCGTGCGTGCGTGCGTGCGGTGCGGTGAGTGAGTGAGTGAGTGAGTGAGTGAGTGAGTGAGTGAGTGAGTGAGTGAGTGAGTGAGTGAGTGAGTGAGTGAGTGAGTGAGTGAGTGCGCGCACGCACGCACGCACGCACGCACGAAAAGGAAAAGGAACGCACCGGCCGAAGGAGGAACGCGGAGGCGCCGCGTTCCACTTATCGGGCCTTTGGGCCCGCCGCGGGCGGACGGGGCGACGCCGGGGCGCGCCAGGCGCTTCCCTCATCTCCGGGCGCCCCGGGGACCGGGAAGGGCCCAGAGGTCACTGTGCCCACGAGGTGTCGTGTTAACTGGGCCCGCGCAGGGCCTCGGGCCCCCGAAGGGGGCCGCGCAAAACATTTTTTGGCCCTTCCCGGTCCCCGGGGCGCCCGGAGATGAGGGACGCGCCTGGCGCGCCCCGGCGTCGCCCCGTCCGCCCGCGGCGGGCCCAAAGGCCCGATAAGTGGAACGCGGCGCCTCCGCGTTCCTCCTTCGGCCGGTGCGTTCCTTTTCCTTTTCGTGCGTGCGTGCGTGCGTGCGGTGAGTGAGTGAGTGAGTGAGTGAGTGAGTGAGTGAGTGAGTGAGTGCGTGCGTGCGTGCGTGCGTGCGTGCGTGCGTGCGTGCGTGCGTGCGTGCGTGCGTGCGTGCGTGCGTGCGGTGAGTGAGTGAGTGAGTGAGTGAGTGAGTGAGTGAGTGTGAGTGAGCGAGCGGAGTCTTGAGTTGAGCAATGTAACTCTGAGAACAAAAGCAATGACCCCTGGTCAATATGAGAACCACTGTTCTGTCATATTCACATATTTCACACAGCCTGTGATGTCAATTAGCTGGGCATGCATGCAATTCAACTGAATGCCCACGAGGTGTCGTCAGTGCACAGTAACACAGAGCACAGAGCAGAGACTCTGTCCCATAGTACAGCTCTAATGTCATATTTCACTGAGGGTGATGTTATAGAAATGTCAATTTGAGTTGCTATAGATGTGTTTGTGTTAACTGAACCTTCAGAAATAAGAAAATTAACGGAATAGCTGTGAAAACCTCAAAGAACGCACTGGTTTCCTCGCGCTCCTGGCCAGCCGATCCTCTCTGACTTTCCTAAAATGTATTAGGATATCCCTGGATGGTTATTGGCCTATCCTAATGTTGCTGGGGGCCAATGGTTTAGACTCTTGACTGACAGCTGACAGCAGGGCGCCGCCCCCCTCTCTCACTTTCCACTGAACACGGCAGCCATCTTGGTTTGCCTGTCAACAAGCAGGCTGGACTGGAGGTACTATTGATATATTTTTTAATAAATCGTAGAAGATGTTTGAAAGACATTAATGGCCACCTTTTGTCTCTCTGATGATCACTAAGGACTCGAAAATTAATTTGGAATGTTTTGGTCTATTTTTGACAGATTTAGAGCCATGTAGCATCTGTTAGCATGTTAGCTTGTGTTCCACTGTTATGGCTGGCCAGTGCAATATTTCATATATTTTTTAATAAGTCGTAGAAGATGTTTGAAAGACATTAATGGCCACCTTTTGTCTCTCTGATGATCACTAAGGACCCGAAAATTTATTTGGAACGTTTTGGGGTCTTTTGGACAGAGTTAGAGAGAGTTAGCTTCTGTTAGCATGATAGCAGCAGGAGGAAGGGAAGGAAGAAGAGAGCATTAGAAGTCAGTCAGTCAGACAGGCTGGGCTTGCTGTCAGAGGTAAGGGCATAATAATTATTTAGCTAATGCACTAAATAAAATATGTATTACATGGTCCATCTGCTTGTGGCTAGATGAAGCCTCGATTTTAGTGTTTATGTCTATTGGGCCATTTTTAAATAAATAAATAATTGTAAAACCAGCCTGTGTTTGCATGTTAGCTAAAGTCCAATATAATTACTCATTGCATGTAATACAAACACATTTGCAAGCCCATTATTTACTGTATGTTCAATTTGTGTACAGTGTGTGTGGAGCAGCAGACAGCTGTCAGAGTGGTGGACACATATGACATTTATTTTCTATATGCAAAGGTGAGTTGTCATGTAGAACCGACAGAATGATAACATTTAGTTTTATATTCCTTTTTTTATTCAACATTATTGGCTAAAATGTACATGTTGTTCACATGCAATAAAGACATTGTGTCAGACAGGAAAAACAAAGTGCTCGTACCGGTACTACACCAAGTTTACACGGGCGTGTATGGGGTTCGACACCCTGGAGTGCTAAAAATAAACCTGTCTGTCACAGTCTGTTGTATGTGTGACTTTATGAAATGTCCAATTCAATATTTCACTAAGCTAGACAGTTGTCAACCCTTTTCATTTAAAGGGCCCCCAGTTTGACGTGCGTGCGTGCGTGCGTGCGTGCGTGCGTGCGTGCGTGCGGTGAGTGAGTGAGTGAGTGAGTGAGTGAGTGAGTGAGTGCGTGCGTGCGTGCGTGCGTGCGTGCGTTGAGAGAGCGTGCGTGGAGGGTCAGGGCCCAGAGGTCACTGTGCCCTCATGCCTGTGTGCGTGCGTGCGTGCGTGCGTGCGTGCGGTGCGGTGAGTGAGTGAGTGAGTGAGTGAGTGAGTGAGTGAGTGAGTGAGTGAGTGAGTGAGTGAGTGAGTGAGTGAGTGAGTGAGTGAGTGAGTGCGCGCACGCACGCACGCACGCACGCACGAAAAGGAAAAGGAACGCACCGGCCGAAGGAGGAACGCGGAGGCGCCGCGTTCCACTTATCGGGCCTTTGGGCCCGCCGCGGGCGGACGGGGCGACGCCGGGGCGCGCCAGGCGCTTCCCTCATCTCCGGGCGCCCCGGGGACCGGGAAGGGCCCAGAGGTCACTGTGCCCACGAGGTGTCGTGTTAACTGGGCCCGCGCAGGGCCTCGGGCCCCCGAAGGGGGCCGCGCAAAACATTTTTTGGCCCTTCCCGGTCCCCGGGGCGCCCGGAGATGAGGGACGCGCCTGGCGCGCCCCGGCGTCGCCCCGTCCGCCCGCGGCGGGCCCAAAGGCCCGATAAGTGGAACGCGGCGCCTCCGCGTTCCTCCTTCGGCCGGTGCGTTCCTTTTCCTTTTCGTGCGTGCGTGCGTGCGTGCGGTGAGTGAGTGAGTGAGTGAGTGAGTGAGTGAGTGAGTGAGTGAGTGCGTGCGTGCGTGCGTGCGTGCGTGCGTGCGTGCGTGCGTGCGTGCGTGCGTGCGTGCGTGCGTGCGTGCGGTGAGTGAGTGAGTGAGTGAGTGAGTGAGTGAGTGAGTGTGAGTGAGCGAGCGGAGTCTTGAGTTGAGCAATGTAACTCTGAGAACAAAAGCAATGACCCCTGGTCAATATGAGAACCACTGTTCTGTCATATTCACATATTTCACACAGCCTGTGATGTCAATTAGCTGGGCATGCATGCAATTCAACTGAATGCCCACGAGGTGTCGTCAGTGCACAGTAACACAGAGCACAGAGCAGAGACTCTGTCCCATAGTACAGCTCTAATGTCATATTTCACTGAGGGTGATGTTATAGAAATGTCAATTTGAGTTGCTATAGATGTGTTTGTGTTAACTGAACCTTCAGAAATAAGAAAATTAACGGAATAGCTGTGAAAACCTCAAAGAACGCACTGGTTTCCTCGCGCTCCTGGCCAGCCGATCCTCTCTGACTTTCCTAAAATGTATTAGGATATCCCTGGATGGTTATTGGCCTATCCTAATGTTGCTGGGGGCCAATGGTTTAGACTCTTGACTGACAGCTGACAGCAGGGCGCCGCCCCCCTCTCTCACTTTCCACTGAACACGGCAGCCATCTTGGTTTGTCAACAAGCAGGCTGGACTGGAGGTACTATTGATATATTTTTTAATAAATCGTAGAAGATGTTTGAAAGACATTAATGGCCACCTTTTGTCTCTCTGATGATCACTAAGGACTCGAAAATTAATTTGGAATGTTTTGGTCTATTTTTGACAGATTTAGAGCCATGTAGCATCTGTTAGCATGTTAGCTTGTGTTCCACTGTTATGGCTGGCCAGTGCAATATTTCATATATTTTTTAATAAGTCGTAGAAGATGTTTGAAAGACATTAATGGCCACCTTTTGTCTCTCTGATGATCACTAAGGACCCGAAAATTTATTTGGAACGTTTTGGGGTCTTTTGGACAGAGTTAGAGAGAGTTAGCTTCTGTTAGCATGATAGCAGCAGGAGGAAGGGAAGGAAGAAGAGAGCATTAGAAGTCAGTCAGTCAGACAGGCTGGGCTTGCTGTCAGAGGTAAGGGCATAATAATTATTTAGCTAATGCACTAAATAAAATATGTATTACATGGTCCATCTGCTTGTGGCTAGATGAAGCCTCGATTTTAGTGTTTATGTCTATTGGGCCATTTTTAAATAAATAAATAATTGTAAAACCAGCCTGTGTTTGCATGTTAGCTAAAGTCCAATATAATTACTCATTGCATGTAATACAAACACATTTGCAAGCCCATTATTTACTGTATGTTCAATTTGTGTACAGTGTGTGTGGAGCAGCAGACAGCTGTCAGAGTGGTGGACACATATGACATTTATTTTCTATATGCAAAGGTGAGTTGTCATGTAGAACCGACAGAATGATAACATTTAGTTTTATATTCCTTTTTTTATTCAACATTATTGGCTAAAATGTACATGTTGTTCACATGCAATAAAGACATTGTGTCAGACAGGAAAAACAAAGTGCTCGTACCGGTACTACACCAAGTTTACACGGGCGTGTATGGGGTTCGACACCCTGGAGTGCTAAAAATAAACCTGTCTGTCACAGTCTGTTGTATGTGTGACTTTATGAAATGTCCAATTCAATATTTCACTAAGCTAGACAGTTGTCAACCCTTTTCATTTAAAGGGCCCCCAGTTTGACGTGCGTGCGTGCGTGCGTGCGTGCGTGCGTGCGTGCGTGCGGTGAGTGAGTGAGTGAGTGAGTGAGTGAGTGAGTGAGTGCGTGCGTGCGTGCGTGCGTGCGTGCGTTGAGAGAGCGTGCGTGGAGGGTCAGGGCCCAGAGGTCACTGTGCCCTCATGCCTGTGTGCGTGCGTGCGTGCGTGCGTGCGTGCGGTGCGGTGAGTGAGTGAGTGAGTGAGTGAGTGAGTGAGTGAGTGAGTGAGTGAGTGAGTGAGTGAGTGAGTGAGTGAGTGAGTGAGTGAGTGAGTGAGTGCGCGCACGCACGCACGCACGCACGCACGAAAAGGAAAAGGAACGCACCGGCCGAAGGAGGAACGCGGAGGCGCCGCGTTCCACTTATCGGGCCTTTGGGCCCGCCGCGGGCGGACGGGGCGACGCCGGGGCGCGCCAGGCGCTTCCCTCATCTCCGGGCGCCCCGGGGACCGGGAAGGGCCCAGAGGTCACTGTGCCCACGAGGTGTCGTGTTAACTGGGCCCGCGCAGGGCCTCGGGCCCCCGAAGGGGGCCGCGCAAAACATTTTTTGGCCCTTCCCGGTCCCCGGGGCGCCCGGAGATGAGGGACGCGCCTGGCGCGCCCCGGCGTCGCCCCGTCCGCCCGCGGCGGGCCCAAAGGCCCGATAAGTGGAACGCGGCGCCTCCGCGTTCCTCCTTCGGCCGGTGCGTTCCTTTTCCTTTTCGTGCGTGCGTGCGTGCGTGCGGTGAGTGAGTGAGTGAGTGAGTGAGTGAGTGAGTGAGTGAGTGAGTGCGTGCGTGCGTGCGTGCGTGCGTGCGTGCGTGCGTGCGTGCGTGCGTGCGTGCGTGCGTGCGTGCGTGCGGTGAGTGAGTGAGTGAGTGAGTGAGTGAGTGAGTGAGTGTGAGTGAGCGAGCGGAGTCTTGAGTTGAGCAATGTAACTCTGAGAACAAAAGCAATGACCCCTGGTCAATATGAGAACCACTGTTCTGTCATATTCACATATTTCACACAGCCTGTGATGTCAATTAGCTGGGCATGCATGCAATTCAACTGAATGCCCACGAGGTGTCGTCAGTGCACAGTAACACAGAGCACAGAGCAGAGACTCTGTCCCATAGTACAGCTCTAATGTCATATTTCACTGAGGGTGATGTTATAGAAATGTCAATTTGAGTTGCTATAGATGTGTTTGTGTTAACTGAACCTTCAGAAATAAGAAAATTAACGGAATAGCTGTGAAAACCTCAAAGAACGCACTGGTTTCCTCGCGCTCCTGGCCAGCCGATCCTCTCTGACTTTCCTAAAATGTATTAGGATATCCCTGGATGGTTATTGGATCCTAATGTTGCTGGGGGCCAATGGTTTAGACTCTTGACTGACAGCTGACAGCAGGGCGCCGCCCCCCTCTCTCACTTTCCACTGAACACGGCAGCCATCTTGGTTTGCCTGTCAACAAGCAGGCTGGACTGGAGGTACTATTGATATATTTTTTAATAAATCGTAGAAGATGTTTGAAAGACATTAATGGCCACCTTTTGTCTCTCTGATGATCACTAAGGACTCGAAAATTAATTTGGAATGTTTTGGTCTATTTTTGACAGATTTAGAGCCATGTAGCATCTGTTAGCATGTTAGCTTGTGTTCCACTGTTATGGCTGGCCAGTGCAATATTTCATATATTTTTTAATAAGTCGTAGAAGATGTTTGAAAGACATTAATGGCCACCTTTTGTCTCTCTGATGATCACTAAGGACCCGAAAATTTATTTGGAACGTTTTGGGGTCTTTTGGACAGAGTTAGAGAGAGTTAGCTTCTGTTAGCATGATAGCAGCAGGAGGAAGGGAAGGAAGAAGAGAGCATTAGAAGTCAGTCAGTCAGACAGGCTGGGCTTGCTGTCAGAGGTAAGGGCATAATAATTATTTAGCTAATGCACTAAATAAAATATGTATTACATGGTCCATCTGCTTGTGGCTAGATGAAGCCTCGATTTTAGTGTTTATGTCTATTGGGCCATTTTTAAATAAATAAATAATTGTAAAACCAGCCTGTGTTTGCATGTTAGCTAAAGTCCAATATAATTACT
This sequence comes from Electrona antarctica, assembly GCF_951216825.1. Lineage (NCBI taxonomy): Eukaryota > Metazoa > Chordata > Actinopteri > Myctophiformes > Myctophidae > Electrona > Electrona antarctica. The sequence goes on from NW_027638747.1 coordinate 66,481, forward strand.
CATTGCATGTAATACAAACACATTTGCAAGCCCATTATTTACTGTATGTTCAATTTGTGTACAGTGTGTGTGGAGCAGCAGACAGCTGTCAGAGTGGTGGACACATATGACATTTATTTTCTATATGCAAAGGTGAGTTGTCATGTAGAACCGACAGAATGATAACATTTAGTTTTATATTCCTTTTTTTATTCAACATTATTGGCTAAAATGTACATGTTGTTCACATGCAATAAAGACATTGTGTCAGACAGGAAAAACAAAGTGCTCGTACCGGTACTACACCAAGTTTACACGGGCGTGTATGGGGTTCGACACCCTGGAGTGCTAAAAATAAACCTGTCTGTCACAGTCTGTTGTATGTGTGACTTTATGAAATGTCCAATTCAATATTTCACTAAGCTAGACAGTTGTCAACCCTTTTCATTTAAAGGGCCCCCAGTTTGACGTGCGTGCGTGCGTGCGTGCGTGCGTGCGTGCGTGCGTGCGGTGAGTGAGTGAGTGAGTGAGTGAGTGAGTGAGTGAGTGCGTGCGTGCGTGCGTGCGTGCGTGCGTTGAGAGAGCGTGCGTGGAGGGTCAGGGCCCAGAGGTCACTGTGCCCTCATGCCTGTGTGCGTGCGTGCGTGCGTGCGTGCGTGCGGTGCGGTGAGTGAGTGAGTGAGTGAGTGAGTGAGTGAGTGAGTGAGTGAGTGAGTGAGTGAGTGAGTGAGTGAGTGAGTGAGTGAGTGAGTGAGTGAGTGCGCGCACGCACGCACGCACGCACGCACGAAAAGGAAAAGGAACGCACCGGCCGAAGGAGGAACGCGGAGGCGCCGCGTTCCACTTATCGGGCCTTTGGGCCCGCCGCGGGCGGACGGGGCGACGCCGGGGCGCGCCAGGCGCTTCCCTCATCTCCGGGCGCCCCGGGGACCGGGAAGGGCCCAGAGGTCACTGTGCCCACGAGGTGTCGTGTTAACTGGGCCCGCGCAGGGCCTCGGGCCCCCGAAGGGGGCCGCGCAAAACATTTTTTGGCCCTTCCCGGTCCCCGGGGCGCCCGGAGATGAGGGACGCGCCTGGCGCGCCCCGGCGTCGCCCCGTCCGCCCGCGGCGGGCCCAAAGGCCCGATAAGTGGAACGCGGCGCCTCCGCGTTCCTCCTTCGGCCGGTGCGTTCCTTTTCCTTTTCGTGCGTGCGTGCGTGCGTGCGGTGAGTGAGTGAGTGAGTGAGTGAGTGAGTGAGTGAGTGAGTGAGTGCGTGCGTGCGTGCGTGCGTGCGTGCGTGCGTGCGTGCGTGCGTGCGTGCGTGCGTGCGTGCGTGCGTGCGGTGAGTGAGTGAGTGAGTGAGTGAGTGAGTGAGTGAGTGTGAGTGAGCGAGCGGAGTCTTGAGTTGAGCAATGTAACTCTGAGAACAAAAGCAATGACCCCTGGTCAATATGAGAACCACTGTTCTGTCATATTCACATATTTCACACAGCCTGTGATGTCAATTAGCTGGGCATGCATGCAATTCAACTGAATGCCCACGAGGTGTCGTCAGTGCACAGTAACACAGAGCACAGAGCAGAGACTCTGTCCCATAGTACAGCTCTAATGTCATATTTCACTGAGGGTGATGTTATAGAAATGTCAATTTGAGTTGCTATAGATGTGTTTGTGTTAACTGAACCTTCAGAAATAAGAAAATTAACGGAATAGCTGTGAAAACCTCAAAGAACGCACTGGTTTCCTCGCGCTCCTGGCCAGCCGATCCTCTCTGACTTTCCTAAAATGTATTAGGATATCCCTGGATGGTTATTGGCCTATCCTAATGTTGCTGGGGGCCAATGGTTTAGACTCTTGACTGACAGCTGACAGCAGGGCGCCGCCCCCCTCTCTCACTTTCCACTGAACACGGCAGCCATCTTGGTTTGCCTGTCAACAAGCAGGCTGGACTGGAGGTACTATTGATATATTTTTTAATAAATCGTAGAAGATGTTTGAAAGACATTAATGGCCACCTTTTGTCTCTCTGATGATCACTAAGGACTCGAAAATTAATTTGGAATGTTTTGGTCTATTTTTGACAGATTTAGAGCCATGTAGCATCTGTTAGCATGTTAGCTTGTGTTCCACTGTTATGGCTGGCCAGTGCAATATTTCATATATTTTTTAATAAGTCGTAGAAGATGTTTGAAAGACATTAATGGCCACCTTTTGTCTCTCTGATGATCACTAAGGACCCGAAAATTTATTTGGAACGTTTTGGGGTCTTTTGGACAGAGTTAGAGAGAGTTAGCAGCTTCTGTTAGCATGATAGCAGCAGGAGGAAGGGAAGGAAGAAGAGAGCATTAGAAGTCAGTCAGTCAGACAGGCTGGGCTTGCTGTCAGAGGTAAGGGCATAATAATTATTTAGCTAATGCACTAAATAAAATATGTATTACATGGTCCATCTGCTTGTGGCTAGATGAAGCCTCGATTTTAGTGTTTATGTCTATTGGGCCATTTTTAAATAAATAAATAATTGTAAAACCAGCCTGTGTTTGCATGTTAGCTAAAGTCCAATATAATTACTCATTGCATGTAATACAAACACATTTGCAAGCCCATTATTTACTGTATGTTCAATTTGTGTACAGTGTGTGTGGAGCAGCAGACAGCTGTCAGAGTGGTGGACACATATGACATTTATTTTCTATATGCAAAGGTGAGTTGTCATGTAGAACCGACAGAATGATAACATTTAGTTTTATATTCCTTTTTTTATTCAACATTATTGGCTAAAATGTACATGTTGTTCACATGCAATAAAGACATTGTGTCAGACAGGAAAAACAAAGTGCTCGTACCGGTACTACACCAAGTTTACACGGGCGTGTATGGGGTTCGACACCCTGGAGTGCTAAAAATAAACCTGTCTGTCACAGTCTGTTGTATGTGTGACTTTATGAAATGTCCAATTCAATATTTCACTAAGCTAGACAGTTGTCAACCCTTTTCATTTAAAGGGCCCCCAGTTTGACGTGCGTGCGTGCGTGCGTGCGTGCGTGCGTGCGTGCGTGCGGTGAGTGAGTGAGTGAGTGAGTGAGTGAGTGAGTGAGTGCGTGCGTGCGTGCGTGCGTGCGTGCGTTGAGAGAGCGTGCGTGGAGGGTCAGGGCCCAGAGGTCACTGTGCCCTCATGCCTGTGTGCGTGCGTGCGTGCGTGCGTGCGTGCGGTGCGGTGAGTGAGTGAGTGAGTGAGTGAGTGAGTGAGTGAGTGAGTGAGTGAGTGAGTGAGTGAGTGAGTGAGTGAGTGAGTGAGTGAGTGAGTGAGTGCGCGCACGCACGCACGCACGCACGCACGAAAAGGAAAAGGAACGCACCGGCCGAAGGAGGAACGCGGAGGCGCCGCGTTCCACTTATCGGGCCTTTGGGCCCGCCGCGGGCGGACGGGGCGACGCCGGGGCGCGCCAGGCGCTTCCCTCATCTCCGGGCGCCCCGGGGACCGGGAAGGGCCCAGAGGTCACTGTGCCCACGAGGTGTCGTGTTAACTGGGCCCGCGCAGGGCCTCGGGCCCCCGAAGGGGGCCGCGCAAAACATTTTTTGGCCCTTCCCGGTCCCCGGGGCGCCCGGAGATGAGGGACGCGCCTGGCGCGCCCCGGCGTCGCCCCGTCCGCCCGCGGCGGGCCCAAAGGCCCGATAAGTGGAACGCGGCGCCTCCGCGTTCCTCCTTCGGCCGGTGCGTTCCTTTTCCTTTTCGTGCGTGCGTGCGTGCGTGCGGTGAGTGAGTGAGTGAGTGAGTGAGTGAGTGAGTGAGTGAGTGAGTGCGTGCGTGCGTGCGTGCGTGCGTGCGTGCGTGCGTGCGTGCGTGCGTGCGTGCGTGCGTGCGTGCGTGCGGTGAGTGAGTGAGTGAGTGAGTGAGTGAGTGAGTGAGTGTGAGTGAGCGAGCGGAGTCTTGAGTTGAGCAATGTAACTCTGAGAACAAAAGCAATGACCCCTGGTCAATATGAGAACCACTGTTCTGTCATATTCACATATTTCACACAGCCTGTGATGTCAATTAGCTGGGCATGCATGCAATTCAACTGAATGCCCACGAGGTGTCGTCAGTGCACAGTAACACAGAGCACAGAGCAGAGACTCTGTCCCATAGTACAGCTCTAATGTCATATTTCACTGAGGGTGATGTTATAGAAATGTCAATTTGAGTTGCTATAGATGTGTTTGTGTTAACTGAACCTTCAGAAATAAGAAAATTAACGGAATAGCTGTGAAAACCTCAAAGAACGCACTGGTTTCCTCGCGCTCCTGGCCAGCCGATCCTCTCTGACTTTCCTAAAATGTATTAGGATATCCCTGGATGGTTATTGGCCTATCCTAATGTTGCTGGGGGCCAATGGTTTAGACTCTTGACTGACAGCTGACAGCAGGGCGCCGCCCCCCTCTCTCACTTTCCACTGAACACGGCAGCCATCTTGGTTTGCCTGTCAACAAGCAGGCTGGACTGGAGGTACTATTGATATATTTTTTAATAAATCGTAGAAGATGTTTGAAAGACATTAATGGCCACCTTTTGTCTCTCTGATGATCACTAAGGACTCGAAAATTAATTTGGAATGTTTTGGTCTATTTTTGACAGATTTAGAGCCATGTAGCATCTGTTAGCATGTTAGCTTGTGTTCCACTGTTATGGCTGGCCAGTGCAATATTTCATATATTTTTTAATAAGTCGTAGAAGATGTTTGAAAGACATTAATGGCCACCTTTTGTCTCTCTGATGATCACTAAGGACCCGAAAATTTATTTGGAACGTTTTGGGGTCTTTTGGACAGAGTTAGAGAGAGTTAGCTTCTGTTAGCATGATAGCAGCAGGAGGAAGGGAAGGAAGAAGAGAGCATTAGAAGTCAGTCAGTCAGACAGGCTGGGCTTGCTGTCAGAGGTAAGGGCATAATAATTATTTAGCTAATGCACTAAATAAAATATGTATTACATGGTCCATCTGCTTGTGGCTAGATGAAGCCTCGATTTTAGTGTTTATGTCTATTGGGCCATTTTTAAATAAATAAATAATTGTAAAACCAGCCTGTGTTTGCATGTTAGCTAAAGTCCAATATAATTACTCATTGCATGTAATACAAACACATTTGCAAGCCCATTATTTACTGTATGTTCAATTTGTGTACAGTGTGTGTGGAGCAGCAGACAGCTGTCAGAGTGGTGGACACATATGACATTTATTTTCTATATGCAAAGGTGAGTTGTCATGTAGAACCGACAGAATGATAACATTTAGTTTTATATTCCTTTTTTTATTCAACATTATTGGCTAAAATGTACATGTTGTTCACATGCAATAAAGACATTGTGTCAGACAGGAAAAACAAAGTGCTCGTACCGGTACTACACCAAGTTTACACGGGCGTGTATGGGGTTCGACACCCTGGAGTGCTAAAAATAAACCTGTCTGTCACAGTCTGTTGTATGTGTGACTTTATGAAATGTCCAATTCAATATTTCACTAAGCTAGACAGTTGTCAACCCTTTTCATTTAAAGGGCCCCCAGTTTGACGTGCGTGCGTGCGTGCGTGCGTGCGTGCGTGCGTGCGTGCGGTGAGTGAGTGAGTGAGTGAGTGAGTGAGTGAGTGAGTGCGTGCGTGCGTGCGTGCGTGCGTGCGTTGAGAGAGCGTGCGTGGAGGGTCAGGGCCCAGAGGTCACTGTGCCCTCATGCCTGTGTGCGTGCGTGCGTGCGTGCGTGCGTGCGGTGCGGTGAGTGAGTGAGTGAGTGAGTGAGTGAGTGAGTGAGTGAGTGAGTGAGTGAGTGAGTGAGTGAGTGAGTGAGTGAGTGAGTGAGTGAGTGAGTGCGCGCACGCACGCACGCACGCACGCACGAAAAGGAAAAGGAACGCACCGGCCGAAGGAGGAACGCGGAGGCGCCGCGTTCCACTTATCGGGCCTTTGGGCCCGCCGCGGGCGGACGGGGCGACGCCGGGGCGCGCCAGGCGCTTCCCTCATCTCCGGGCGCCCCGGGGACCGGGAAGGGCCCAGAGGTCACTGTGCCCACGAGGTGTCGTGTTAACTGGGCCCGCGCAGGGCCTCGGGCCCCCGAAGGGGGCCGCGCAAAACATTTTTTGGCCCTTCCCGGTCCCCGGGGCGCCCGGAGATGAGGGACGCGCCTGGCGCGCCCCGGCGTCGCCCCGTCCGCCCGCGGCGGGCCCAAAGGCCCGATAAGTGGAACGCGGCGCCTCCGCGTTCCTCCTTCGGCCGGTGCGTTCCTTTTCCTTTTCGTGCGTGCGTGCGTGCGTGCGGTGAGTGAGTGAGTGAGTGAGTGAGTGAGTGAGTGAGTGAGTGAGTGCGTGCGTGCGTGCGTGCGTGCGTGCGTGCGTGCGTGCGTGCGTGCGTGCGTGCGTGCGTGCGTGCGTGCGGTGAGTGAGTGAGTGAGTGAGTGAGTGAGTGAGTGAGTGTGAGTGAGCGAGCGGAGTCTTGAGTTGAGCAATGTAACTCTGAGAACAAAAGCAATGACCCCTGGTCAATATGAGAACCACTGTTCTGTCATATTCACATATTTCACACAGCCTGTGATGTCAATTAGCTGGGCATGCATGCAATTCAACTGAATGCCCACGAGGTGTCGTCAGTGCACAGTAACACAGAGCACAGAGCAGAGACTCTGTCCCATAGTACAGCTCTAATGTCATATTTCACTGAGGGTGATGTTATAGAAATGTCAATTTGAGTTGCTATAGATGTGTTTGTGTTAACTGAACCTTCAGAAATAAGAAAATTAACGGAATAGCTGTGAAAACCTCAAAGAACGCACTGGTTTCCTCGCGCTCCTGGCCAGCCGATCCTCTCTGACTTTCCTAAAATGTATTAGGATATCCCTGGATGGTTATTGGCCTATCCTAATGTTGCTGGGGGCCAATGGTTTAGACTCTTGACTGACAGCTGACAGCAGGGCGCCGCCCCCCTCTCTCACTTTCCACTGAACACGGCAGCCATCTTGGTTTGCCTGTCAACAAGCAGGCTGGACTGGAGGTACTATTGATATATTTTTTAATAAATCGTAGAAGATGTTTGAAAGACATTAATGGCCACCTTTTGTCTCTCTGATGATCACTAAGGACTCGAAAATTAATTTGGAATGTTTTGGTCTATTTTTGACAGATTTAGAGCCATGTAGCATCTGTTAGCATGTTAGCTTGTGTTCCACTGTTATGGCTGGCCAGTGCAATATTTCATATATTTTTTAATAAGTCGTAGAAGATGTTTGAAAGACATTAATGGCCACCTTTTGTCTCTCTGATGATCACTAAGGACCCGAAAATTTATTTGGAACGTTTTGGGGTCTTTTGGACAGAGTTAGAGAGAGTTAGCTTCTGTTAGCATGATAGCAGCAGGAGGAAGGGAAGGAAGAAGAGAGCATTAGAAGTCAGTCAGTCAGACAGGCTGGGCTTGCTGTCAGAGGTAAGGGCATAATAATTATTTAGCTAATGCACTAAATAAAATATGTATTACATGGTCCATCTGCTTGTGGCTAGATGAAGCCTCGATTTTAGTGTTTATGTCTATTGGGCCATTTTTAAATAAATAAATAATTGTAAAACCAGCCTGTGTTTGCATGTTAGCTAAAGTCCAATATAATTACTCATTGCATGTAATACAAACACATTTGCAAGCCCATTATTTACTGTATGTTCAATTTGTGTACAGTGTGTGTGGAGCAGCAGACAGCTGTCAGAGTGGTGGACACATATGACATTTATTTTCTATATGCAAAGGTGAGTTGTCATGTAGAACCGACAGAATGATAACATTTAGTTTTATATTCCTTTTTTTATTCAACATTATTGGCTAAAATGTACATGTTGTTCACATGCAATAAAGACATTGTGTCAGACAGGAAAAACAAAGTGCTCGTACCGGTACTACACCAAGTTTACACGGGCGTGTATGGGGTTCGACACCCTGGAGTGCTAAAAATAAACCTGTCTGTCACAGTCTGTTGTATGTGTGACTTTATGAAATGTCCAATTCAATATTTCACTAAGCTAGACAGTTGTCAACCCTTTTCATTTAAAGGGCCCCCAGTTTGACGTGCGTGCGTGCGTGCGTGCGTGCGTGCGTGCGTGCGTGCGGTGAGTGAGTGAGTGAGTGAGTGAGTGAGTGAGTGAGTGCGTGCGTGCGTGCGTGCGTGCGTGCGTTGAGAGAGCGTGCGTGGAGGGTCAGGGCCCAGAGGTCACTGTGCCCTCATGCCTGTGTGCGTGCGTGCGTGCGTGCGTGCGTGCGGTGCGGTGAGTGAGTGAGTGAGTGAGTGAGTGAGTGAGTGAGTGAGTGAGTGAGTGAGTGAGTGAGTGAGTGAGTGAGTGAGTGAGTGAGTGAGTGAGTGCGCGCACGCACGCACGCACGCACGCACGAAAAGGAAAAGGAACGCACCGGCCGAAGGAGGAACGCGGAGGCGCCGCGTTCCACTTATCGGGCCTTTGGGCCCGCCGCGGGCGGACGGGGCGACGCCGGGGCGCGCCAGGCGCTTCCCTCATCTCCGGGCGCCCCGGGGACCGGGAAGGGCCCAGAGGTCACTGTGCCCACGAGGTGTCGTGTTAACTGGGCCCGCGCAGGGCCTCGGGCCCCCGAAGGGGGCCGCGCAAAACATTTTTTGGCCCTTCCCGGTCCCCGGGGCGCCCGGAGATGAGGGACGCGCCTGGCGCGCCCCGGCGTCGCCCCGTCCGCCCGCGGCGGGCCCAAAGGCCCGATAAGTGGAACGCGGCGCCTCCGCGTTCCTCCTTCGGCCGGTGCGTTCCTTTTCCTTTTCGTGCGTGCGTGCGTGCGTGCGGTGAGTGAGTGAGTGAGTGAGTGAGTGAGTGAGTGAGTGAGTGAGTGCGTGCGTGCGTGCGTGCGTGCGTGCGTGCGTGCGTGCGTGCGTGCGTGCGTGCGTGCGTGCGTGCGGTGAGTGAGTGAGTGAGTGAGTGAGTGAGTGAGTGAGTGTGAGTGAGCGAGCGGAGTCTTGAGTTGAGCAATGTAACTCTGAGAACAAAAGCAATGACCCCTGGTCAATATGAGAACCACTGTTCTGTCATATTCACATATTTCACACAGCCTGTGATGTCAATTAGCTGGGCATGCATGCAATTCAACTGAATGCCCACGAGGTGTCGTCAGTGCACAGTAACACAGAGCACAGAGCAGAGACTCTGTCCCATAGTACAGCTCTAATGTCATATTTCACTGAGGGTGATGTTATAGAAATGTCAATTTGAGTTGCTATAGATGTGTTTGTGTTAACTGAACCTTCAGAAATAAGAAAATTAACGGAATAGCTGTGAAAACCTCAAAGAACGCACTGGTTTCCAAGCGCAGGGGCCTGCCTGCCTGCCTTGCGCATGGACACAGACACAGACACGCACACACACACACACACACACACACACACACCAGGAAGAATGGATGGGTCATGACTCATTACCACTTCACACTATGGTGTGAGTTTTAAGAAGTGCCGGAGCCTACTCTCAAGGTGTAGTAGCCTATACTACTCATTTAATTTATCTATGTTCCACCAAATGCCAAATTGGTTTAATGTTGATTTGGTGTATTCACCCATGCAACTAAACAGTAAAGACATGGATTAAAACTATTATGCTAACTATACCACTACACTGTATATTACCTTAACATACCAATACTATTTGACATTATTATATCTATTTTTATTACATGTGGGACTGTGCATGCATGTACCAGTATTCTCCCAGACTTCACAAGTTCCCAACACTACTCTGCCAAATTGTCAATTGACATTGATGCTACCTCAGTGTCATCACTCCACCCACAACTCACTCAGTCATTCATTCTGTCTTCAGTGTCTTCTGTGAGAGCAGCTACACAGCACAGTACACACAGGTAAGCAACTAAGCATGCATTATACTGGACATAGAATGCAACAAAACGCTTTTTAATCCACCATTTAGCCTTGTGTGTTTAGGAGGCACCATGTTGCAACGTTTTATTTGTTTATCTGATGTAGGATATGTCTAATTTAGCCTCTGTTAGCATGCTAGCTCCGTTTATGTTCACATGCATTGAAAGTGGTCATTCTGCTTGAATCAGTCATATTTCCAACCCACCATTGGCTTGGCTAGACTCATGGATGTTGTAGGTAAATGATCAGCACTGTTTGGAGACGTTTTCTGTTCATTTGTGTGAGAAAACATTGTTGTTGGATGTGAAAGTTGAATCAATTTCAGCTTGTTGGCTCTGCCTTGTTGACATTGTATTATATGGGCTCTTTGGCACAATCTTTCATGCAGCCATGTACCATCACAATGCTAATGTGTCATGTTGTTATTGTATTATTTAGCACACTGGATTAATATTATTAAATTAATAAATCTGGAGCATGAGATATTTAGAGCAGACTGCTGGGGTCAAACTGGGGTAAAACTGTTAATGAATGAATGAAGCCCATTGAGCATAAAGATGAATGATGTACACCTTAGATTGTGATATAAATTTGTTTTTATATTTCATCCCTTTGAAAACATATTAAGCACAGTTTATAGCATTCGTAGCTAGATAAAGGCTTTGTCATTGTAACCAAATTGGACCTACAATAGACTGCAGAAATAGCAGATCACCAGCTCACGACGTGCCACTGTTTAATCAAACATGTTTTCCAATACTTTATTGGCTACTCTGGTAAAGGAAGTAACTGTAGATTGAGTCAGTCAGTCACTCGGTCAGTAGTTCTAGTGTTCATATGGTTAGATGTTGGGCCTATAGGTGTAATTATTTGGATGTGAGAATTGTCTTACTGTGGAGATTGTAGATTGGCTCTTTTTAAACCTTTCAGAATGTACATAGCGAAAACTATAACTGTATTCACATGTAATTCTAGGCACTTTAATCAATAGCTGAGTTTGGAAATTGTTTCTGTTCATTTTGTGTGAGTAAAAAGTGAGATTGCAATACATTTCATTACTAGGTTGTTTTGTTTTACTAGTACTGTCACCTGTTAACTATCTGTAATGGACACAGGCTATATACTATATCTGAATGTCCCACCTTTCCAGTGTGCCATGGTTTTAACTTTTTCCTTTTTTTCAGTTTTCAGAATGGATTTCCGTCCAGTGTTCAGGACTCAGCCCTTCACCATGGAGCTCACCATCCAGGCTTCACCTGAAGCTAATTGGGTGGCTGCTGAAATACAGCAGTCACCCTCTGGGTCGAAGGTGAAGTTTGCTGTGGATGTGGTGAAGGAGGCCAAGGCACACATCACCCAAGCTGGAGGAGACCTCAACTCCACCTGGCTGGTTCTCAGCCAGGCTGAGCTCCAGTTTGGGAAGTACAGGGGGAAAACCTTCCAGTGGCTCCTGAGCCATGACGTGGGCTGGGCGCGCATGATGGTGGCAGCGCACCAGAAGGAGAGAGAGGCTGGTGACACTTCACACACTCCTCTCATGGCCAACAAGGACTCACTCACTTCCTATGCCCTGCACTTCCCACAGATGGCAGCTGCCATCAAGGTGTGTAGGGCCATGGAGGGGTCTTTGCCAGCAAGGGCCAATGACGAGGAGATGGTGATGCTGTCCCAGTACAGGAACAAGGGGGTCACCTACAAGGCTCTGTATGAGTCCAATGGCAACGAGTGTCGATCGTAAGTTTGAGGACCACCTTCAAATAAGCCTTAATGCTCTATTGTGTTTTTATCCTCTGTGATGTTGTACCTTCTGTATGTATGGAGGTGCTGATGTGCTGTTTCCTGTTATGACCAAATTCATTCATTCATTCATTCATTCATTCAAGTACTTGAACTGATGTCGAAGATGGTGTGACAATGTTATGTCTGCAGATATGTGGCGTTTATCAGGGGCATACGGGTCGAGAGACCTGGGAGTGACGTCCACAAATTCCAGTCCTATGTCTTGGCCCGGGACAAGGAGGTGGCAGCTCCCACTCTCACCCGCCAGCACGCAAGTAAGTAATCTGTTTACACAACCAATGTCCAACTGTCTGCAGGAATTTATATGTGTTTTATTCAGGTTGTCTGGTACGTAGACAGATGCCAGGTCAGTGTTTACTGTTGACACAGCGTCCTATAGTTTTATTGATCTTTTGGATTTTCTACTGTCAGACTAATGATAGGCCCCGCCCTTGATTTACTTATGATCCTATAATATTATTTCATGTATTACCATGTGATTATCTTATGTTGTCATTGCTTGTTGTAAGGTGCTCTGGGTTAAGAGTGTCTGCTAAATGCCTAAGTTGTACATTGCAAATTGTAATTGTTATTTCTGTTTTTTCCAAGCACGATCGGCATCACGTGTCCAGTCCTTGGAGCAGGAGGATGGAGATTTGGTTGCTGCAGTGGATCAGTATGATGCTCTGGGTGAGAACGCGCGCACACACACACACACACACACACTTACACACCCCATACATAAATAAATGCATATAGTTTTTATAACAATGCCTGTTAATGTCATCTACATTTATTAGCTGTCTGTCAATGGATAAGGACCGGGAAGGGCCAAAAATTTTTTTGCGCGGCCCCCTTCGGGGGCCCGCGCAGGGCCTCGGGCCAAAACCTCAAAGAACGGTGGGGGTCCTCTTCCTAAGTTTGCTCCCAATCTTCTCTGTATCGTTCCAATTTCAGTTCCTCCCAATCTTCACTGTATCGTTCCAATTTCAGTTCCTATGATCCCAATCTTCTCTGTATCGTTCCAATTTCACTTCCTATGATCCCAATCTTCACTGTATCGTTCCAATTTCAGTTCCTATGATCCCAATCTTCTCTGTATCGTTCCAAATTCACTTCCTATGATCCCAATCTTCACTGTATCGTTCCAATTTCAGTTCCTATGATCCCAATCTTCACTGTATCGTTCCAATTGATTGATTGATAGATAGATAGATAGATAGATAGATAGCGATTTATCTATAGATCGATCTATCTATCTCAGTGTGGACATCCAGGGGTCTCACGGCTGAGGTTACCTGGGGAGGGTACTGTGGGAGTCCGCATTGGTGTTCACTAACAAGAAAATTGGCGCCAGATCGACAAAAGGAACGTAAAATTTCAGTTCCTTTTGGTTTGATCCCAATCTTCTCTGTATCGTTCCAATTTCAGCGAAATAAGCCCAGTTTGGCCCTGTTCACTTTTGCTTAGCAGAGTCTGTATCTTCAAAACTAGACACTCTGCAGGCCTATAAGCTTGGCTGGGGGCAGAGAAGCAGAGTCTGAGCAGCTACAGGAAGGATGGAGGGGTTCAGACAAGGTTTTCCAACTCCGTGCCTAAATGTCACTTTCACAGCGAAATAAGCCCAGTTTGGCCCTGTTCACTTTTGCTTAGCAGAGTCTGTATCTTCAAAACTAGACACTCTGCAGGCCTATAAGCTTGGCTGGGGGCAGAGAAGCAGAGTCTGAGCAGCTACAGGAAGGATGGAGGGGTTCAGACAAGGTTTTCCAACTCCGTGCCTAAATGTCACTTTCACAGCGAAATAAGCCCAGTTTGGCCCTGTTCACTTTTGCTTAGCAGAGTCTGTATCTTCAAAACTAGACACTCTGCAGGCCTATAAGCTTGGCTGGGGGCAGAGAAGCAGAGTCTGAGCAGCTACAGGAAGGACGGAGGGGTTCAGACAAGGTTTTCCAACTCCGTGCCTAAATGTCACTTTCACAGCGAAATAAGCCCAGTTTGGCCCTGTTCACTTTTGCTTAGCAGAGTCTGTATCTTCAAAACTAGACACTCTGCAGGCCTATAAGCTTGGCTGGGGGCAGAGAAGCAGAGTCTGAGCAGCTACAGGAAGGATGGAGGGGTTCAGACAAGGTTTTCCAACTCCGTGCCTAAATGTCACTTTCACAGCGAAATAAGCCCAGTTTGGCCCTGTTCACTTTTGCTTAGCAGAGTCTGTATCTTCAAAACTAGACACTCTGCAGGCCTATAAGCTTGGCTGGGGGCAGAGAAGCAGAGTCTGAGCAGCTACAGGAAGGATGGAGGGGTTCAGACAAGGTTTTCCAACTCCGTGCCTAAATGTCACTTTCACAGCGAAATAAGCCCAGTTTGGCCCTGTTCACTTTTGCTTAGCAGAGTCTGTATCTTCAAAACTAGACACTCTGCAGGCCTATAAGCTTGGCTGGGGGCAGAGAAGCAGAGTCTGAGCAGCTACAGGAAGGATGGAGGGGTTCAGACAAGGTTTTCCAACTCCGTGCCTAAATGTCACTTTCACAGCGAAATAAGCCCAGTTTGGCCCTGTTCACTTTTGCTTAGCAGAGTCTGTATCTTCAAAACTAGACACTCTGCAGGCCTATAAGCTTGGCTGGGGGCAGAGAAGCAGAGTCTGAGCAGCTACAGGAAGGATGGAGGGGTTCAGACAAGGTTTTCCAACTCCGTGCCTAAATGTCACTTTCACAGCGAAATAAGCCCAGTTTGGCCCTGTTCACTTTTGCTTAGCAGAGTCTGTATCTTCAAAACTAGACACTCTGCAGGCCTATAAGCTTGGCTGGGGGCAGAGAAGCAGAGTCTGAGCAGCTACAGGAAGGATGGAGGGGTTCAGACAAGGTTTTCCAACTCCGTGCCTAAATGTCACTTTCACAGCGAAATAAGCCCAGTTTGGCCCTGTTCACTTTTGCTTAGCAGAGTCTGTATCTTCAAAACTAGACACTCTGCAGGCCTATAAGCTTGGCTGGGGGCAGAGAAGCAGAGTCTGAGCAGCTACAGGAAGGATGGAGGGGTTCAGACAAGGTTTTCCAACTCCGTGCCTAAATGTCACTTTCACAGCGAAATAAGCCCAGTTTGGCCCTGTTCACTTTTGCTTAGCAGAGTCTGTATCTTCAAAACTAGACACTCTGCAGGCCTATAAGCTTGGCTGGGGGCAGAGAAGCAGAGTCTGAGCAGCTACAGGAAGGATGGAGGGGTTCAGACAAGGTTTTCCAACTCCGTGCCTAAATGTCACTTTCACAGCGAAATAAGCCCAGTTTGGCCCTGTTCACTTTTGCTTAGCAGAGTCTGTATCTTCAAAACTAGACACTCTGCAGGCCTATAAGCTTGGCTGGGGGCAGAGAAGCAGAGTCTGAGCAGCTACAGGAAGGATGGAGGGGTTCAGACAAGGTTTTCCAACTCCGTGCCTAAATGTCACTTTCACAGCGAAATAAGCCCAGTTTGGCCCTGTTCACTTTTGCTTAGCAGAGTCTGTATCTTCAAAACTAGACACTCTGCAGGCCTATAAGCTTGGCTGGGGGCAGAGAAGCAGAGTCTGAGCAGCTACAGGAAGGATGGAGGGGTTCAGACAAGGTTTTCCAACTCCGTGCCTAAATGTCACTTTCACAGCGAAATAAGCCCAGTTTGGCCCTGTTCACTTTTGCTTAGCAGAGTCTGTATCTTCAAAACTAGACACTCTGCAGGCCTATAAGCTTGGCTGGGGGCAGAGAAGCAGAGTCTGAGCAGCTACAGGAAGGATGGAGGGGTTCAGACAAGGTTTTCCAACTCCGTGCCTAAATGTCACTTTCACAGCGAAATAAGCCCAGTTTGGCCCTGTTCACTTTTGCTTAGCAGAGTCTGTATCTTCAAAACTAGACACTGTGCAGGCCTATAAGCTTGGCTGGGGGCAGAGAAGCAGAGTCTGAGCAGCTACAGGAAGGATGGAGGGGTTCAGACAAGGTTTTCCAACTCCGTGCCTAAATGTCACTTTCACAGCGAAATAAGCCCAGTTTGGCCCTGTTCACTTTTGCTTAGCAGAGTCTGTATCTTCAAAACTAGACACTCTGCAGGCCTATAAGCTTGGCTGGGGGCAGAGAAGCAGAGTCTGAGCAGCTACAGGAAGGATGGAGGGGTTCAGACAAGGTTTTCCAACTCCGTGCCTAAATGTCACTTTCACAGCGAAATAAGCCCAGTTTGGCCCTGTTCACTTTTGCTTAGCAGAGTCTGTATCTTCAAAACTAGACACTCTGCAGGCCTATAAGCTTGGCTGGGGGCAGAGAAGCAGAGTCTGAGCAGCTACAGGAAGGATGGAGGGGTTCAGACAAGGTTTTCCAACTCCGTGCCTAAATGTCACTTTCACAGCGAAATAAGCCCAGTTTGGCCCTGTTCACTTTTGCTTAGCAGAGTCTGTATCTTCAAAACTAGACACTCTGCAGGCCTATAAGCTTGGCTGGGGGCAGAGAAGCAGAGTCTGAGCAGCTACAGGAAGGATGGAGGGGTTCAGACAAGGTTTTCCAACTCCGTGCCTAAATCTCACTTTCACAGCGAAATAAGCCCAGTTTGGCCCTGTTCACTTTTGCTTAGCAGAGTCTGTATCTTCAAAACTAGACACTCTGCAGGCCTATATCAGCCCAATATCAATATCAGCCCAATATCAATATCAGCCCAATATCAGCATCAGCCCAATATCAGCATCAGCCCAATATCAGCATCAGCCCAATATCAGCATCAGCCCAATATCAGCATCAGCCCAATATCAGCATCAGCCCAATATCAGCATCAGCCCAATATCAGCATCAGCCCAATATCAGCATCAGCCCAATATCAGCATCAGCCCAATATCAGCATCAGCCCAATATCAGCATCAGCCCAATATCAGCATCAGCCCAATATCAGCATCAGCCCAATATCAGCATCAGCCCAATATCAGCATCAGCCCAATATCAGCATCAGCCCAATATCAGCATCAGCCCAATATCAGCATCAGCCCAATATCAGCATCAGCCCAATATCAGCATCAGCCCAATATCAGCATCAGCCCAATATCAGCATCAGCCCAATATCAGCATCAGCTGATATTATATCATATTGGGCTGCTTCTCTGCCCCCAGCCAAGCTTATAGGCCTGCAGAGTGTCTAGGGCTGATGCTGATATTGGGCTGATGCTGATATTGGGCTGATGCTGATATTGGGCTGATGCTGATATTGGGCTGATGCTGATATTGGGCTGATGCTGATATTGGGCTGATGCTGATATTGGGCTGATGCTGATATTGGGCTGATGCTGATATTGGGCTGATGCTGATATTGGGCTGATGCTGATATTGGGCTGATGCTGATATTGGGCTGATGCTGATATTGGGCTGATGCTGATATTGGGCTGATGCTGATATTGGGCTGATGCTGATATTGGGCTGATGCTGATATTGGGCTGATGCTGATATTGGGCTGATGCTGATATTGGGCTGATGCTGATATTGGGCTGATGCTGATATTGGGCTGATGCTGATATTGGGCTGATGCTGATATTGGGCTGATGCTGATATTGGGCTGATGCTGATATTGGGCTGATGCTGATATTGGGCTGATGCTGATATTGGGCTGATGCTGATATTGGGCTGATGCTGATATTGGGCTGATGCTGATATTGGGCTGATGCTGATATTGGGCTGATGCTGATATTGGGCTGATGCTGATATTGGGCTGATGCTGATATTGGGCTGATGCTGATATTGGGCTGATGCTGATATTGGGCTGATGCTGATATTGGGCTGATGCTGATATTGGGCTGATGCTGATATTGGGCTGATGCTGATATTGGGCTGATGCTGATATTGGGCTGATGCTGATATTGGGCTGATGCTGATATTGGGCTGATGCTGATATTGGGCTGATGCTGATATTGGGCTGATGCTGATATTGGGCTGATGCTGATATTGGGCTGATGCTGATATTGGGCTGATGCTGATATTGGGCTGATGCTGATATTGGGCTGATGCTGATATTGGGCTGATGCTGATATTGGGCTGATGCTGATATTGGGCTGATGCTGATATTGGGCTGATGCTGATATTGGGCTGATGCTGATATTGGGCTGATGCTGATATTGGGCTGATGCTGATATTGGGCTGATGCTGATATTGGGCTGATGCTGATATTGGGCTGATGCTGATATTGGGCTGATGCTGATATTGGGCTGACACTCTGCAGGCCTATAAGCTTGGCTGGGGGCAGAGAAGCAGAGTCTGAGCAGCTACAGGAAGGATGGAGGGGTTCAGACAAGGTTTTCCAACTCCGTGCCTAAATGTCACTTTCACAGCGAAATAAGCCCAGTTTGGCCCATCAGCCCTAGACACTCTGCAGGCCTATAAGCTTGGCTGGGGGCAGAGAAGCAGCCCAATATGATATAATATCAGCTGATGCTGATATTGGGCTGATGCTGATATTGGGCTGATGCTGATATTGGGCTGATGCTGATATTGGGCTGATGCTGATATTGGGCTGATGCTGATATTGGGCTGATGCTGATATTGGGCTGATGCTGATATTGGGCTGATGCTGATATTGGGCTGATGCTGATATTGGGCTGATGCTGATATTGGGCTGATGCTGATATTGGGCTGATGCTGATATTGGGCTGATGCTGATATTGGGCTGATGCTGATATTGGGCTGATGCTGATATTGGGCTGATGCTGATATTGGGCTGATGCTGATATTGGGCTGATGCTGATATTGGGCTGATGCTGATATTGGGCTGATGCTGATATTGGGCTGATGCTGATATTGGGCTGATGCTGATATTGGGCTGATGCTGATATTGGGCTGATGCTGATATTGGGCTGATGCTGATATTGGGCTGATGCTGATATTGGGCTGATGCTGATATTGGGCTGATGCTGATATTGGGCTGATGCTGATATTGGGCTGATGCTGATATTGGGCTGATGCTGATATTGGGCTGATGCTGATATTGGGCTGATGCTGATATTGGGCTGATGCTGATATTGGGCTGATGCTGATATTGGGCTGATGCTGATATTGGGCTGATGCTGATATTGGGCTGATGCTGATATTGGGCTGATGCTGATATTGGGCTGATGCTGATATTGGGCTGATGCTGATATTGGGCTGATGCTGATATTGGGCTGATGCTGATATTGGGCTGATGCTGATATTGGGCTGATGCTGATATTGGGCTGATGCTGATATTGGGCTGATGCTGATATTGGGCTGATGCTGATATTGGGCTGATGCTGATATTGGGCTGATGCTGATATTGGGCTGATGCTGATATTGGGCTGATGCTGATATTGGGCTGATGCTGATATTGGGCTGATGCTGATATTGGGCTGATGCTGATATTGGGCTGATGCTGATATTGGGCTGATGCTGATATTGGGCTGATGCTGATATTGGGCTGATGCTGATATTGGGCTGATGCTGATATTGGGCTGATGCTGATATTGGGCTGACACTCTGCAGGCCTATAAGCTTGGCTGGGGGCAGAGAAGCAGAGTCTGAGCAGCTACAGGAAGGATGGAGGGGTTCAGACAAGGTTTTCCAACTCCGTGCCTAAATGTCACTTTCACAGCGAAATAAGCCCAGTTTGGCCCATCAGCCCTAGACACTCTGCAGGCCTATAAGCTTGGCTGGGGGCAGAGAAGCAGCCCAATATGATATAATATCAGCTGATGCTGATATTGGGCTGATGCTGATATTGGGCTGATGCTGATATTGGGCTGATGCTGATATTGGGCTGATGCTGATATTGGGCTGATGCTGATATTGGGCTGATGCTGATATTGGGCTGATGCTGATATTGGGCTGATGCTGATATTGGGCTGATGCTGATATTGGGCTGATGCTGATATTGGGCTGATGCTGATATTGGGCTGATGCTGATATTGGGCTGATGCTGATATTGGGCTGATGCTGATATTGGGCTGATGCTGATATTGGGCTGATGCTGATATTGGGCTGATGCTGATATTGGGCTGATGCTGATATTGGGCTGATGCTGATATTGGGCTGATGCTGATATTGGGCTGATGCTGATATTGGGCTGATGCTGATATTGGGCTGATGCTGATATTGGGCTGATGCTGATATTGGGCTGATGCTGATATTGGGCTGATGCTGATATTGGGCTGATGCTGATATTGGGCTGATGCTGATATTGGGCTGATGCTGATATTGGGCTGATGCTGATATTGGGCTGATGCTGATATTGGGCTGATGCTGATATTGGGCTGATGCTGATATTGGGCTGATGCTGATATTGGGCTGATGCTGATATTGGGCTGATGCTGATATTGGGCTGATGCTGATATTGGGCTGATGCTGATATTGGGCTGATGCTGATATTGGGCTGATGCTGATATTGGGCTGATGCTGATATTGGGCTGATGCTGATATTGGGCTGATGCTGATATTGGGCTGATGCTGATATTGGGCTGATGCTGATATTGGGCTGATGCTGATATTGGGCTGATGCTGATATTGGGCTGATGCTGATATTGGGCTGATGCTGATATTGGGCTGATGCTGATATTGGGCTGATGCTGATATTGGGCTGATGCTGATATTGGGCTGATGCTGATATTGGGCTGATGCTGATATTGGGCTGATGCTGATATTGGGCTGATGCTGATATTGGGCTGATGCTGATATTGGGCTGATGCTGATATTGGGCTGATGCTGATATTGGGCTGATGCTGATATTGGGCTGATGCTGATATTGGGCTGATGCTGATATTGGGCTGATGCTGATATTGGGCTGATGCTGATATTGGGCTGATGCTGATATTGGGCTGATGCTGATATTGGGCTGATGCTGATATTGGGCTGATGCTGATATTGGGCTGATGCTGATATGCTGATGCTGATATTGGGCTGATGCTGATATTGGGCTGATGCTGATATTGGGCTGATGCTGATATTGGGCTGATGCTGATATTGGGCTGATGCTGATATTGGGCTGATGCTGATATTGGGCTGATGCTGATATTGGGCTGATGCTGATATTGGGCTGATGCTGATATTGGGCTGATGCTGATATTGGGCTGATGCTGATATTGGGCTGATGCTGATATTGGGCTGATGCTGATATTGGGCTGATGCTGATATTGGGCTGATGCTGATATTGGGCTGATGCTGATATTGGGCTGATGCTGATATTGGGCTGATGCTGATATTGGGCTGATGCTGATATTGGGCTGATGCTGATATTGGGCTGATGCTGATATTGGGCTGATGCTGATATTGGGCTGATGCTGATATTGGGCTGATGCTGATATTGGGCTGATGCTGATATTGGGCTGATGCTGATATTGGGCTGATGCTGATATTGGGCTGATGCTGATATTGGGCTGATGCTGATATTGGGCTGATGCTGATATTGGGCTGATGCTGATATTGGGCTGATGCTGATATTGGGCTGATATTGATATTGGGCTGATATTGATATTGTGGTGCTGATATAGGCCTGCAGAGTGTCTAGTTTTGAAGATACAGACTCTGCTAAGCAAAAGTGAACAGGGCCAAACTGGGCTTATTTCGCTGTGAAAGTGACATTTAGGCACGGACTTGGAAAACCTTGTCTGAACCCCTCCATCCTTCCTGTAGCTGCTCAGACTCTGCTTCTCTGCCCCCAGCCAAGCTTATAGGCCTGCAGAGTGTCTAGTTTTGAAGATACAGACTCTGCTAAGCAAAAGTGAACAGGGCCAAACTGGGCTTATTTCGCTGTGAAAGTGACATTTAGGCACGGAGTTGGAAAACCTTGTCTGAACCCCTCCATCCTTCCTGTAGCTGCTCAGACTCTGCTTCTCTGCCCCCAGCCAAGCTTATAGGCCTGCAGAGTGTCTAGTTTTGAAGATACAGACTCTGCTAAGCAAAAGTGAACAGGGCCAAACTGGGCTTATTTCGCTGTGAAAGTGACATTTAGGCACGGAGTTGGAAAACCTTGTCTGAACCCCTCCATCCTTCCTGTAGCTGCTCAGACTCTGCTTCTCTGCCCCCAGCCAAGCTTATAGGCCTGCAGAGTGTCTAGTTTTGAAGATACAGACTCTGCTAAGCAAAAGTGAACAGGGCCAAACTGGGCTTATTTCGCTGTGAAAGTGACATTTAGGCACGGAGTTGGAAAACCTTGTCTGAACCCCTCCATCCTTCCTGTAGCTGCTCAGACTCTGCTTCTCTGCCCCCAGCCAAGCTTATAGGCCTGCAGAGTGTCTAGTTTTGAAGATACAGACTCTGCTAAGCAAAAGTGAACAGGGCCAAACTGGGCTTATTTCGCTGTGAAAGTGACATTTAGGCACGGAGTTGGAAAACCTTGTCTGAACCCCTCCATCCTTCCTGTAGCTGCTCAGACTCTGCTTCTCTGCCCCCAGCCAAGCTTATAGGCCTGCAGAGTGTCTAGTTTTGAAGATACAGACTCTGCTAAGCAAAAGTGAACAGGGCCAAACTGGGCTTATTTCGCTGTGAAAGTGACATTTAGGCACGGAGTTGGAAAACCTTGTCTGAACCCCTCCATCCTTCCTGTAGCTGCTCAGACTCTGCTTCTCTGCCCCCAGCCAAGCTTATAGGCCTGCAGAGTGTCTAGTTTTGAAGATACAGACTCTGCTAAGCAAAAGTGAACAGGGCCAAACTGGGCTTATTTCGCTGTGAAAGTGACATTTAGGCACGGAGTTGGAAAACCTTGTCTGAACCCCTCCATCCTTCCTGTAGCTGCTCAGACTCTGCTTCTCTGCCCCCAGCCAAGCTTATAGGCCTGCAGAGTGTCTAGTTTTGAAGATACAGACTCTGCTAAGCAAAAGTGAACAGGGCCAAACTGGGCTTATTTCGCTGTGAAAGTGACATTTAGGCACGGAGTTGGAAAACCTTGTCTGAACCCCTCCATCCTTCCTGTAGCTGCTCAGACTCTGCTTCTCTGCCCCCAGCCAAGCTTATAGGCCTGCAGAGTGTCTAGTTTTGAAGATACAGACTCTGCTAAGCAAAAGTGAACAGGGCCAAACTGGGCTTATTTCGCTGTGAAAGTGACATTTAGGCACGGAGTTGGAAAACCTTGTCTGAACCCCTCCATCCTTCCTGTAGCTGCTCAGACTCTGCTTCTCTGCCCCCAGCCAAGCTTATAGGCCTGCAGAGTGTCTAGTTTTGAAGATACAGACTCTGCTAAGCAAAAGTGAACAGGGCCAAACTGGGCTTATTTCGCTGTGAAAGTGACATTTAGGCACGGAGTTGGAAAACCTTGTCTGAACCCCTCCATCCTTCCTGTAGCTGCTCAGACTCTGCTTCTCTGCCCCCAGCCAAGCTTATAGGCCTGCAGAGTGTCTAGTTTTGAAGATACAGACTCTGCTAAGCAAAAGTGAACAGGGCCAAACTGGGCTTATTTCGCTGTGAAAGTGACATTTAGGCACGGAGTTGGAAAACCTTGTCTGAACCCCTCCATCCTTCCTGTAGCTGCTCAGACTCTGCTTCTCTGCCCCCAGCCAAGCTTATAGGCCTGCAGAGTGTCTAGTTTTGAAGATACAGACTCTGCTAAGCAAAAGTGAACAGGGCCAAACTGGGCTTATTTCGCTGTGAAAGTGACATTTAGGCACGGAGTTGGAAAACCTTGTCTGAACCCCTCCATCCTTCCTGTAGCTGCTCAGACTCTGCTTCTCTGCCCCCAGCCAAGCTTATAGGCCTGCAGAGTGTCTAGTTTTGAAGATACAGACTCTGCTAAGCAAAAGTGAACAGGGCCAAACTGGGCTTATTTCGCTGTGAAAGTGACATTTAGGCACGGAGTTGGAAAACCTTGTCTGAACCCCTCCATCCTTCCTGTAGCTGCTCAGACTCTGCTTCTCTGCCCCCAGCCAAGCTTATAGGCCTGCAGAGTGTCTAGTTTTGAAGATACAGACTCTGCTAAGCAAAAGTGAACAGGGCCAAACTGGGCTTATTTCGCTGTGAAAGTGACATTTAGGCACGGAGTTGGAAAACCTTGTCTGAACCCCTCCATCCTTCCTGTAGCTGCTCAGACTCTGCTTCTCTGCCCCCAGCCAAGCTTATAGGCCTGCAGAGTGTCTAGTTTTGAAGATACAGACTCTGCTAAGCAAAAGTGAACAGGGCCAAACTGGGCTTATTTCGCTGTGAAAGTGACATTTAGGCACGGAGTTGGAAAACCTTGTCTGAACCCCTCCATCCTTCCTGTAGCTGCTCAGACTCTGCTTCTCTGCCCCCAGCCAAGCTTATAGGCCTGCAGAGTGTCTAGTTTTGAAGATACAGACTCTGCTAAGCAAAAGTGAACAGGGCCAAACTGGGCTTATTTCGCTGTGAAAGTGACATTTAGGCACGGAGTTGGAAAACCTTGTCTGAACCCCTCCATCCTTCCTGTAGCTGCTCAGACTCTGCTTCTCTGCCCCCAGCCAAGCTTATAGGCCTGCAGAGTGTCTAGTTTTGAAGATACAGACTCTGCTAAGCAAAAGTGAACAGGGCCAAACTGGGCTTATTTCGCTGTGAAAGTGACATTTAGGCACGGAGTTGGAAAACCTTGTCTGAACCCCTCCATCCTTCCTGTAGCTGCTCAGACTCTGCTTCTCTGCCCCCAGCCAAGCTTATAGGCCTGCAGAGTGTCTAGTTTTGAAGATACAGACTCTGCTAAGCAAAAGTGAACAGGGCCAAACTGGGCTTATTTCGCTGTGAAAGTGACATCGAAATTTCACAGCGAAATAAGCCCAGTTTGGCCCTGTTCACTTTTGCTTAGCAGAGTCTGTATCTTCAAAACTAGACACTCTGCAGGCCTATAAGCTTGGCTGGGGGCAGAGAAGCAGAGTCTGAGCAGCTACAGGAAGGATGGAGGGGTTCAGACAAGGTTTTCCAACTCCGTGCCTAAATGTCACTTTCACAGCGAAATAAGCCCAGTTTGGCCCTGTTCACTTTTGCTTAGCAGAGTCTGTATCTTCAAAACTAGACACTCTGCAGGCCTATAAGCTTGGCTGGGGGCAGAGAAGCAGAGTCTGAGCAGCTACAGGAAGGATGGAGGGGTTCAGACAAGGTTTTCCAACTCCGTGCCTAAATGTCACTTTCACAGCGAAATAAGCCCAGTTTGGCCCTGTTCACTTTTGCTTAGCAGAGTCTGTATCTTCAAAACTAGACACTCTGCAGGCCTATAAGCTTGGCTGGGGGCAGAGAAGCAGAGTCTGAGCAGCTACAGGAAGGATGGAGGGGTTCAGACAAGGTTTTCCAACTCCGTGCCTAAATGTCACTTTCACAGCGAAATAAGCCCAGTTTGGCCCTGTTCACTTTTGCTTAGCAGAGTCTGTATCTTCAAAACTAGACACTCTGCAGGCCTATAAGCTTGGCTGGGGGCAGAGAAGCAGAGTCTGAGCAGCTACAGGAAGGATGGAGGGGTTCAGACAAGGTTTTCCAACTCCGTGCCTAAATGTCACTTTCACAGCGAAATAAGCCCAGTTTGGCCCTGTTCACTTTTGCTTAGCAGAGTCTGTATCTTCAAAACTAGACACTCTGCAGGCCTATAAGCTTGGCTGGGGGCAGAGAAGCAGAGTCTGAGCAGCTACAGGAAGGATGGAGGGGTTCAGACAAGGTTTTCCAACTCCGTGCCTAAATGTCACTTTCACAGCGAAATAAGCCCAGTTTGGCCCTGTTCACTTTTGCTTAGCAGAGTCTGTATCTTCAAAACTAGACACTCTGCAGGCCTATAAGCTTGGCTGGGGGCAGAGAAGCAGAGTCTGAGCAGCTACAGGAAGGATGGAGGGGTTCAGACAAGGTTTTCCAACTCCGTGCCTAAATGTCACTTTCACAGCGAAATAAGCCCAGTTTGGCCCTGTTCACTTTTGCTTAGCAGAGTCTGTATCTTCAAAACTAGACACTCTGCAGGCCTATAAGCTTGGCTGGGGGCAGAGAAGCAGAGTCTGAGCAGCTACAGGAAGGATGGAGGGGTTCAGACAAGGTTTTCCAACTCCGTGCCTAAATGTCACTTTCACAGCGAAATAAGCCCAGTTTGGCCCTGTTCACTTTTGCTTAGCAGAGTCTGTATCTTCAAAACTAGACACTCTGCAGGCCTATAAGCTTGGCTGGGGGCAGAGAAGCAGAGTCTGAGCAGCTACAGGAAGGATGGAGGGGTTCAGACAAGGTTTTCCAACTCCGTGCCTAAATGTCACTTTCACAGCGAAATAAGCCCAGTTTGGCCCTGTTCACTTTTGCTTAGCAGAGTCTGTATCTTCAAAACTAGACACTCTGCAGGCCTATAAGCTTGGCTGGGGGCAGAGAAGCAGAGTCTGAGCAGCTACAGGAAGGATGGAGGGGTTCAGACAAGGTTTTCCAACTCCGTGCCTAAATGTCACTTTCACAGCGAAATAAGCCCAGTTTGGCCCTGTTCACTTTTGCTTAGCAGAGTCTGTATCTTCAAAACTAGACACTCTGCAGGCCTATAAGCTTGGCTGGGGGCAGAGAAGCAGAGTCTGAGCAGCTACAGGAAGGATGGAGGGGTTCAGACAAGGTTTTCCAACTCCGTGCCTAAATGTCACTTTCACAGCGAAATAAGCCCAGTTTGGCCCTGTTCACTTTTGCTTAGCAGAGTCTGTATCTTCAAAACTAGACACTCTGCAGGCCTATAAGCTTGGCTGGGGGCAGAGAAGCAGAGTCTGAGCAGCTACAGGAAGGATGGAGGGGTTCAGACAAGGTTTTCCAACTCCGTGCCTAAATGTCACTTTCACAGCGAAATAAGCCCAGTTTGGCCCTGTTCACTTTTGCTTAGCAGAGTCTGTATCTTCAAAACTAGACACTCTGCAGGCCTATAAGCTTGGCTGGGGGCAGAGAAGCAGAGTCTGAGCAGCTACAGGAAGGATGGAGGGGTTCAGACAAGGTTTTCCAACTCCGTGCCTAAATGTCACTTTCACAGCGAAATAAGCCCAGTTTGGCCCTGTTCACTTTTGCTTAGCAGAGTCTGTATCTTCAAAACTAGACACTCTGCAGGCCTATAAGCTTGGCTGGGGGCAGAGAAGCAGAGTCTGAGCAGCTACAGGAAGGATGGAGGGGTTCAGACAAGGTTTTCCAACTCCGTGCCTAAATGTCACTTTCACAGCGAAATAAGCCCAGTTTGGCCCTGTTCACTTTTGCTTAGCAGAGTCTGTATCTTCAAAACTAGACACTCTGCAGGCCTATAAGCTTGGCTGGGGGCAGAGAAGCAGAGTCTGAGCAGCTACAGGAAGGATGGAGGGGTTCAGACAAGGTTTTCCAACTCCGTGCCTAAATGTCACTTTCACAGCGAAATAAGCCCAGTTTGGCCCTGTTCACTTTTGCTTAGCAGAGTCTGTATCTTCAAAACTAGACACTCTGCAGGCCTATAAGCTTGGCTGGGGGCAGAGAAGCAGAGTCTGAGCAGCTACAGGAAGGATGGAGGGGTTCAGACAAGGTTTTCCAACTCCGTGCCTAAATGTCACTTTCACAGCGAAATAAGCCCAGTTTGGCCCTGTTCACTTTTGCTTAGCAGAGTCTGTATCTTCAAAACTAGACACTCTGCAGGCCTATAAGCTTGGCTGGGGGCAGAGAAGCAGAGTCTGAGCAGCTACAGGAAGGATGGAGGGGTTCAGACAAGGTTTTCCAACTCCGTGCCTAAATGTCACTTTCACAGCGAAATAAGCCCAGTTTGGCCCTGTTCACTTTTGCTTAGCAGAGTCTGTATCTTCAAAACTAGACACTCTGCAGGCCTATAAGCTTGGCTGGGGGCAGAGAAGCAGAGTCTGAGCAGCTACAGGAAGGATGGAGGGGTTCAGACAAGGTTTTCCAACTCCGTGCCTAAATGTCACTTTCACAGCGAAATAAGCCCAGTTTGGCCCTGTTCACTTTTGCTTAGCAGAGTCTGTATCTTCAAAACTAGACACTCTGCAGGCCTATAAGCTTGGCTGGGGGCAGAGAAGCAGAGTCTGAGCAGCTACAGGAAGGATGGAGGGGTTCAGACAAGGTTTTCCAACTCCGTGCCTAAATGTCACTTTCACAGCGAAATAAGCCCAGTTTGGCCCTGTTCACTTTTGCTTAGCAGAGTCTGTATCTTCAAAACTAGACACTCTGCAGGCCTATAAGCTTGGCTGGGGGCAGAGAAGCAGAGTCTGAGCAGCTACAGGAAGGATGGAGGGGTTCAGACAAGGTTTTCCAACTCCGTGCCTAAATGTCACTTTCACAGCGAAATAAGCCCAGTTTGGCCCTGTTCACTTTTGCTTAGCAGAGTCTGTATCTTCAAAACTAGACACTCTGCAGGCCTATAAGCTTGGCTGGGGGCAGAGAAGCAGAGTCTGAGCAGCTACAGGAAGGATGGAGGGGTTCAGACAAGGTTTTCCAACTCCGTGCCTAAATGTCACTTTCACAGCGAAATAAGCCCAGTTTGGCCCTGTTCACTTTTGCTTAGCAGAGTCTGTATCTTCAAAACTAGACACTCTGCAGGCCTATAAGCTTGGCTGGGGGCAGAGAAGCAGAGTCTGAGCAGCTACAGGAAGGATGGAGGGGTTCAGACAAGGTTTTCCAACTCCGTGCCTAAATGTCACTTTCACAGCGAAATAAGCCCAGTTTGGCCCTGTTCACTTATTGCTTAGCAGAGTCTGTATCTTCAAAACTAGACACTCTGCAGGCCTATAAGCTTGGCTGGGGGCAGAGAAGCAGAGTCTGAGCAGCTACAGGAAGGATGGAGGGGTTCAGACAAGGTTTTCCAACTCCGTGCCTAAATGTCACTTTCACAGCGAAATAAGCCCAGTTTGGCCCTGTTCACTTTTGCTTAGCAGAGTCTGTATCTTCAAAACTAGACACTCTGCAGGCCTATAAGCTTGGCTGGGGGCAGAGAAGCAGAGTCTGAGCAGCTACAGGAAGGATGGAGGGGTTCAGACAAGGTTTTCCAACTCCGTGCCTAAATGTCACTTTCACAGCGAAATAAGCCCAGTTTGGCCCTGTTCACTTTTGCTTAGCAGAGTCTGTATCTTCAAAACTAGACACTCTGCAGGCCTATAAGCTTGGCTGGGGGCAGAGAAGCAGAGTCTGAGCAGCTACAGGAAGGATGGAGGGGTTCAGACAAGGTTTTCCAACTCCGTGCCTAAATGTCACTTTCACAGCGAAATAAGCCCAGTTTGGCCCTGTTCACTTTTGCTTAGCAGAGTCTGTATCTTCAAAACTAGACACTCTGCAGGCCTATAAGCTTGGCTGGGGGCAGAGAAGCAGAGTCTGAGCAGCTACAGGAAGGATGGAGGGGTTCAGACAAGGTTTTCCAACTCCGTGCCTAAATGTCACTTTCACAGCGAAATAAGCCCAGTTTGGCCCTGTTCACTTTTGCTTAGCAGAGTCTGTATCTTCAAAACTAGACACTCTGCAGGCCTATAAGCTTGGCTGGGGGCAGAGAAGCAGAGTCTGAGCAGCTACAGGAAGGATGGAGGGGTTCAGACAAGGTTTTCCAACTCCGTGCCTAAATGTCACTTTCACAGCGAAATAAGCCCAGTTTGGCCCTGTTCACTTTTGCTTAGCAGAGTCTGTATCTTCAAAACTAGACACTCTGCAGGCCTATAAGCTTGGCTGGGGGCAGAGAAGCAGAGTCTGAGCAGCTACAGGAAGGATGGAGGGGTTCAGACAAGGTTTTCCAACTCCGTGCCTAAATGTCACTTTCACAGCGAAATAAGCCCAGTTTGGCCCTGTTCACTTTTGCTTAGCAGAGTCTGTATCTTCAAAACTAGACACTCTGCAGGCCTATAAGCTTGGCTGGGGGCAGAGAAGCAGAGTCTGAGCAGCTACAGGAAGGATGGAGGGGTTCAGACAAGGTTTTCCAACTCCGTGCCTAAATGTCACTTTCACAGCGAAATAAGCCCAGTTTGGCCCTGTTCACTTTTGCTTAGCAGAGTCTGTATCTTCAAAACTAGACACTCTGCAGGCCTATAAGCTTGGCTGGGGGCAGAGAAGCAGAGTCTGAGCAGCTACAGGAAGGATGGAGGGGTTCAGACAAGGTTTTCCAACTCCGTGCCTAAATGTCACTTTCACAGCGAAATAAGCCCAGTTTGGCCCTGTTCACTTTTGCTTAGCAGAGTCTGTATCTTCAAAACTAGACACTCTGCAGGCCTATAAGCTTGGCTGGGGGCAGAGAAGCAGAGTCTGAGCAGCTACAGGAAGGATGGAGGGGTTCAGACAAGGTTTTCCAACTCCGTGCCTAAATGTCACTTTCACAGCGAAATAAGCCCAGTTTGGCCCTGTTCACTTTTGCTTAGCAGAGTCTGTATCTTCAAAACTAGACACTCTGCAGGCCTATAAGCTTGGCTGGGGGCAGAGAAGCAGAGTCTGAGCAGCTACAGGAAGGATGGAGGGGTTCAGACAAGGTTTTCCAACTCCGTGCCTAAATGTCACTTTCACAGCGAAATAAGCCCAGTTTGGCCCTGTTCACTTTTGCTTAGCAGAGTCTGTATCTTCAAAACTAGACACTCTGCAGGCCTATAAGCTTGGCTGGGGGCAGAGAAGCAGAGTCTGAGCAGCTACAGGAAGGATGGAGGGGTTCAGACAAGGTTTTCCAACTCCGTGCCTAAATGTCACTTTCACAGCGAAATAAGCCCAGTTTGGCCCTGTTCACTTTTGCTTAGCAGAGTCTGTATCTTCAAAACTAGACACTCTGCAGGCCTATAAGCTTGGCTGGGGGCAGAGAAGCAGAGTCTGAGCAGCTACAGGAAGGATGGAGGGGTTCAGACAAGGTTTTCCAACTCCGTGCCTAAATGTCACTTTCACAGCGAAATAAGCCCAGTTTGGCCCTGTTCACTTTTGCTTAGCAGAGTCTGTATCTTCAAAACTAGACACTCTGCAGGCCTATAAGCTTGGCTGGGGGCAGAGAAGCAGAGTCTGAGCAGCTACAGGAAGGATGGAGGGGTTCAGACAAGGTTTTCCAACTCCGTGCCTAAATGTCACTTTCACAGCGAAATAAGCCCAGTTTGGCCCTGTTCACTTTTGCTTAGCAGAGTCTGTATCTTCAAAACTAGACACTCTGCAGGCCTATAAGCTTGGCTGGGGGCAGAGAAGCAGAGTCTGAGCAGCTACAGGAAGGATGGAGGGGTTCAGACAAGGTTTTCCAACTCCGTGCCTAAATGTCACTTTCACAGCGAAATAAGCCCAGTTTGGCCCTGTTCACTTTTGCTTAGCAGAGTCTGTATCTTCAAAACTAGACACTCTGCAGGCCTATAAGCTTGGCTGGGGGCAGAGAAGCAGAGTCTGAGCAGCTACAGGAAGGATGGAGGGGTTCAGACAAGGTTTTCCAACTCCGTGCCTAAATGTCACTTTCACAGCGAAATAAGCCCAGTTTGGCCCTGTTCACTTTTGCTTAGCAGAGTCTGTATCTTCAAAACTAGACACTCTGCAGGCCTATAAGCTTGGCTGGGGGCAGAGAAGCAGAGTCTGAGCAGCTACAGGAAGGATGGAGGGGTTCAGACAAGGTTTTCCAACTCCGTGCCTAAATGTCACTTTCACAGCGAAATAAGCCCAGTTTGGCCCTGTTCACTTTTGCTTAGCAGAGTCTGTATCTTCAAAACTAGACACTCTGCAGGCCTATAAGCTTGGCTGGGGGCAGAGAAGCAGAGTCTGAGCAGCTACAGGAAGGATGGAGGGGTTCAGACAAGGTTTTCCAACTCCGTGCCTAAATGTCACTTTCACAGCGAAATAAGCCCAGTTTGGCCCTGTTCACTTTTGCTTAGCAGAGTCTGTATCTTCAAAACTAGACACTCTGCAGGCCTATAAGCTTGGCTGGGGGCAGAGAAGCAGAGTCTGAGCAGCTACAGGAAGGATGGAGGGGTTCAGACAAGGTTTTCCAACTCCGTGCCTAAATGTCACTTTCACAGCGAAATAAGCCCAGTTTGGCCCTGTTCACTTTTGCTTAGCAGAGTCTGTATCTTCAAAACTAGACACTCTGCAGGCCTATAAGCTTGGCTGGGGGCAGAGAAGCAGAGTCTGAGCAGCTACAGGAAGGATGGAGGGGTTCAGACAAGGTTTTCCAACTCCGTGCCTAAATGTCACTTTCACAGCGAAATAAGCCCAGTTTGGCCCTGTTCACTTTTGCTTAGCAGAGTCTGTATCTTCAAAACTAGACACTCTGCAGGCCTATAAGCTTGGCTGGGGGCAGAGAAGCAGAGTCTGAGCAGCTACAGGAAGGATGGAGGGGTTCAGACAAGGTTTTCCAACTCCGTGCCTAAATGTCACTTTCACAGCGAAATAAGCCCAGTTTGGCCCTGTTCACTTTTGCTTAGCAGAGTCTGTATCTTCAAAACTAGACACTCTGCAGGCCTATAAGCTTGGCTGGGGGCAGAGAAGCAGAGTCTGAGCAGCTACAGGAAGGATGGAGGGGTTCAGACAAGGTTTTCCAACTCCGTGCCTAAATGTCACTTTCACAGCGAAATAAGCCCAGTTTGGCCCTGTTCACTTTTGCTTAGCAGAGTCTGTATCTTCAAAACTAGACACTCTGCAGGCCTATAAGCTTGGCTGGGGGCAGAGAAGCAGAGTCTGAGCAGCTACAGGAAGGATGGAGGGGTTCAGACAAGGTTTCCAATATCAGCATCAGCCCAATATCAGCATCAGCCCAATATCAGCATCAGCCCAATATCAGCATCAGCCCAATATCAGCATCAGCCCAATATCAGCATCAGCCCAATATCAGCATCAGCCCAATATCAGCATCAGCCCAATATCAGCATCAGCCCAATATCAGCATCAGCCCAATATCAGCATCAGCCCAATATCAGCATCAGCCCAATATCAGCATCAGCCCAATATCAGCATCAGCCCAATATCAGCATCAGCCCAATATCAGCATCAGCCCAATATCAGCATCAGCCCAATATCAGCATCAGCCCAATATCAGCATCAGCCCAATATCAGCATCAGCCCAATATCAGCATCAGCCCAATATCAGCATCAGCCCAATATCAGCATCAGCCCAATATCAGCATCAGCCCAATATCAGCATCAGCCCAATATCAGCATCAGCCCAATATCAGCATCAGCCCAATATCAGCATCAGCCCAATATCAGCATCAGCCCAATATCAGCATCAGCCCAATATCAGCATCAGCCCAATATCAGCATCAGCCCAATATCAGCATCAGCCCAATATCAGCATCAGCCCAATATCAGCATCAGCCCAATATCAGCATCAGCCCAATATCAGCATCAGCCCAATATCAGCATCAGCCCAATATCAGCATCAGCGCAATATCAGCATCAGCCCAATATCAGCATCAGCCCAATATCAGCATCAGCCCAATATCAGCATCAGCCCAATATCAGCATCAGCCCAATATCAGCATCAGCCCAATATCAGCATCAGCCCAATATCAGCATCAGCCCAATATCAGCATCAGCCCAATATCAGCATCAGCCCAATATCAGCATCAGCCCAATATCAGCATCAGCCCAATATCAGCATCAGCCCAATATCAGCATCAGCCCAATATCAGCATCAGCCCAATATCAGCATCAGCCCAATATCAGCATCAGCCCAATATCAGCATCAGCCCAATATCAGCATCAGCCCAATATCAGCATCAGCCCAATATCAGCATCAGCCCAATATCAGCATCAGCCCAATATCAGCATCAGCCCAATATCAGCATCAGCCCAATATCAGCATCAGCCCAATATCAGCATCAGCCCAATATCAGCATCAGCCCAATATCAGCATCAGCCCAATATCAGCATCAGCCCTAGACACTCTGCAGGCCTATAAGCTTGGCTGGGGGCAGAGAAGCAGCCCAATATGATATAATATCAGCTGATGCTGATATTGGGCTGATGCTGATATTGGGCTGATGCTGATATTGGGCTGATGCTGATATTGGGCTGATGCTGATATTGGGCTGATGCTGATATTGGGCTGATGCTGATATTGGGCTGATGCTGATATTGGGCTGATGCTGATATTGGGCTGATGCTGATATTGGGCTGATGCTGATATTGGGCTGATGCTGATATTGGGCTGATGCTGATATTGGGCTGATGCTGATATTGGGCTGATGCTGATATTGGGCTGATGCTGATATTGGGCTGATGCTGATATTGGGCTGATGCTGATATTGGGCTGATGCTGATATTGGGCTGATGCTGATATTGGGCTGATGCTGATATTGGGCTGATGCTGATATTGGGCTGATGCTGATATTGGGCTGATGCTGATATTGGGCTGATGCTGATATTGGGCTGATGCTGATATTGGGCTGATGCTGATATTGGGCTGATGCTGATATTGGGCTGATGCTGATATTGGGCTGATGCTGATATTGGGCTGATGCTGATATTGGGCTGATGCTGATATTGGGCTGATGCTGATATTGGGCTGATGCTGATATTGGGCTGATGCTGATATTGGGCTGATGCTGATATTGGGCTGATGCTGATATTGGGCTGATGCTGATATTGGGCTGATGCTGATATTGGGCTGATGCTGATATTGGGCTGATATTGATATTGGGCTGATATTGATATTGGGCTGATATAGGCCTGCAGAGTGTCTAGTTTTGAAGATACAGACTCTGCTAAGCAAAAGTGAACAGGGCCAAACTGGGCTTATTTCGCTGTGAAAGTGACATTTAGGCACGGACTTGGAAAACCTTGTCTGAACCCCTCCATCCTTCCTGTAGCTGCTCAGACTCTGCTTCTCTGCCCCCAGCCAAGCTTATAGGCCTGCAGAGTGTCTAGTTTTGAAGATACAGACTCTGCTAAGCAAAAGTGAACAGGGCCAAACTGGGCTTATTTCGCTGTGAAAGTGACATTTAGGCACGGAGTTGGAAAACCTTGTCTGAACCCCTCCATCCTTCCTGTAGCTGCTCAGACTCTGCTTCTCTGCCCCCAGCCAAGCTTATAGGCCTGCAGAGTGTCTAGTTTTGAAGATACAGACTCTGCTAAGCAAAAGTGAACAGGGCCAAACTGGGCTTATTTCGCTGTGAAAGTGACATTTAGGCACGGAGTTGGAAAACCTTGTCTGAACCCCTCCATCCTTCCTGTAGCTGCTCAGACTCTGCTTCTCTGCCCCCAGCCAAGCTTATAGGCCTGCAGAGTGTCTAGTTTTGAAGATACAGACTCTGCTAAGCAAAAGTGAACAGGGCCAAACTGGGCTTATTTCGCTGTGAAAGTGACATTTAGGCACGGAGTTGGAAAACCTTGTCTGAACCCCTCCATCCTTCCTGTAGCTGCTCAGACTCTGCTTCTCTGCCCCCAGCCAAGCTTATAGGCCTGCAGAGTGTCTAGTTTTGAAGATACAGACTCTGCTAAGCAAAAGTGAACAGGGCCAAACTGGGCTTATTTCGCTGTGAAAGTGACATTTAGGCACGGAGTTGGAAAACCTTGTCTGAACCCCTCCATCCTTCCTGTAGCTGCTCAGACTCTGCTTCTCTGCCCCCAGCCAAGCTTATAGGCCTGCAGAGTGTCTAGTTTTGAAGATACAGACTCTGCTAAGCAAAAGTGAACAGGGCCAAACTGGGCTTATTTCGCTGTGAAAGTGACATTTAGGCACGGAGTTGGAAAACCTTGTCTGAACCCCTCCATCCTTCCTGTAGCTGCTCAGACTCTGCTTCTCTGCCCCCAGCCAAGCTTATAGGCCTGCAGAGTGTCTAGTTTTGAAGATACAGACTCTGCTAAGCAAAAGTGAACAGGGCCAAACTGGGCTTATTTCGCTGTGAAAGTGACATTTAGGCACGGAGTTGGAAAACCTTGTCTGAACCCCTCCATCCTTCCTGTAGCTGCTCAGACTCTGCTTCTCTGCCCCCAGCCAAGCTTATAGGCCTGCAGAGTGTCTAGTTTTGAAGATACAGACTCTGCTAAGCAAAAGTGAACAGGGCCAAACTGGGCTTATTTCGCTGTGAAAGTGACATTTAGGCACGGAGTTGGAAAACCTTGTCTGAACCCCTCCATCCTTCCTGTAGCTGCTCAGACTCTGCTTCTCTGCCCCCAGCCAAGCTTATAGGCCTGCAGAGTGTCTAGTTTTGAAGATACAGACTCTGCTAAGCAAAAGTGAACAGGGCCAAACTGGGCTTATTTCGCTGTGAAAGTGACATTTAGGCACGGAGTTGGAAAACCTTGTCTGAACCCCTCCATCCTTCCTGTAGCTGCTCAGACTCTGCTTCTCTGCCCCCAGCCAAGCTTATAGGCCTGCAGAGTGTCTAGTTTTGAAGATACAGACTCTGCTAAGCAAAAGTGAACAGGGCCAAACTGGGCTTATTTCGCTGTGAAAGTGACATTTAGGCACGGAGTTGGAAAACCTTGTCTGAACCCCTCCATCCTTCCTGTAGCTGCTCAGACTCTGCTTCTCTGCCCCCAGCCAAGCTTATAGGCCTGCAGAGTGTCTAGTTTTGAAGATACAGACTCTGCTAAGCAAAAGTGAACAGGGCCAAACTGGGCTTATTTCGCTGTGAAAGTGACATTTAGGCACGGAGTTGGAAAACCTTGTCTGAACCCCTCCATCCTTCCTGTAGCTGCTCAGACTCTGCTTCTCTGCCCCCAGCCAAGCTTATAGGCCTGCAGAGTGTCTAGTTTTGAAGATACAGACTCTGCTAAGCAAAAGTGAACAGGGCCAAACTGGGCTTATTTCGCTGTGAAAGTGACATTTAGGCACGGAGTTGGAAAACCTTGTCTGAACCCCTCCATCCTTCCTGTAGCTGCTCAGACTCTGCTTCTCTGCCCCCAGCCAAGCTTATAGGCCTGCAGAGTGTCTAGTTTTGAAGATACAGACTCTGCTAAGCAAAAGTGAACAGGGCCAAACTGGGCTTATTTCGCTGTGAAAGTGACATTTAGGCACGGAGTTGGAAAACCTTGTCTGAACCCCTCCATCCTTCCTGTAGCTGCTCAGACTCTGCTTCTCTGCCCCCAGCCAAGCTTATAGGCCTGCAGAGTGTCTAGTTTTGAAGATACAGACTCTGCTAAGCAAAAGTGAACAGGGCCAAACTGGGCTTATTTCGCTGTGAAAGTGACATTTAGGCACGGAGTTGGAAAACCTTGTCTGAACCCCTCCATCCTTCCTGTAGCTGCTCAGACTCTGCTTCTCTGCCCCCAGCCAAGCTTATAGGCCTGCAGAGTGTCTAGTTTTGAAGATACAGACTCTGCTAAGCAAAAGTGAACAGGGCCAAACTGGGCTTATTTCGCTGTGAAAGTGACATTTAGGCACGGAGTTGGAAAACCTTGTCTGAACCCCTCCATCCTTCCTGTAGCTGCTCAGACTCTGCTTCTCTGCCCCCAGCCAAGCTTATAGGCCTGCAGAGTGTCTAGTTTTGAAGATACAGACTCTGCTAAGCAAAAGTGAACAGGGCCAAACTGGGCTTATTTCGCTGTGAAAGTGACATTTAGGCACGGAGTTGGAAAACCTTGTCTGAACCCCTCCATCCTTCCTGTAGCTGCTCAGACTCTGCTTCTCTGCCCCCAGCCAAGCTTATAGGCCTGCAGAGTGTCTAGTTTTGAAGATACAGACTCTGCTAAGCAAAAGTGAACAGGGCCAAACTGGGCTTATTTCGCTGTGAAAGTGACATTTAGGCACGGAGTTGGAAAACCTTGTCTGAACCCCTCCATCCTTCCTGTAGCTGCTCAGACTCTGCTTCTCTGCCCCCAGCCAAGCTTATAGGCCTGCAGAGTGTCTAGTTTTGAAGATACACACTTAGAACTACTGGGTTAAAAAATAGCCCAACCTTAACCCAGCCCCTGGTTTCGTTTTGGACCACACACATGCTGGGTTAGCTTAGCCCATGTGCTGAGTTGGATCATTTCAACTCATGTGTTGGGTTGTTTATTTAACCCAATGTAGTGATTGAAATTAACTATATCACTGGGTTGCATATAAACCATACACTGGGTTGTTCATTTAACCATATCGCTGGGTTAAATATAAACCATACACTGGGTTGTTCATTTAACCCAAGTTAGTGATTGAAATCAACCATATCGCTGGGTTAAATATAAACCATACACTGGGTTGTTAATTTAACCCAAGTTAGTGATTGAAATCAACCATATCGCTGGGTTAAATATAAACCATACACTGGGTTGTTCATTTAACCCAAGTTAGTGATTGAAATCAACCATATCGCTGGGTTAAATATAAACCATACACTGGGTTGTTAATTTAACCCAAGTTAGTGATTGAAATTAACCATATCACTGGGTTACATATAAACCATACACTGGGTTGTTAATTTAACCCAAGTTAGTGATTGAAATTAACCATATCGCTGGGTTAAATATAAACCATACACTGGGTTGTTCATTTAACCCAAGT
Source organism: Electrona antarctica (assembly GCF_951216825.1). NCBI lineage: Eukaryota > Metazoa > Chordata > Actinopteri > Myctophiformes > Myctophidae > Electrona > Electrona antarctica. The sequence continues at coordinate 104,352 of NW_027638747.1, forward strand.
TAGTGATTGAAATCAACCATATCGCTGGGTTAAATATAAACCATACACTGGGTTGTTAATTTAACCCAAGTTAGTGATTGAAATCAACCATATCGCTGGGTTAAATATAAACCATACACTGGGTTGTTCATTTAACCCAAGTTAGTGATTGAAATCAACCATATCACTGGGTTACATATAAACCATACACTGGGTTGTTCATTTAACCCAAGTTAGTGATTTAAATTAATAATAATAATAGTGTAACATTATTTCCAAACCATGAATGTATACAAATTATTTATTTGTTATTTTGAACAATCTCCATTAATTATTTTACACTTTACAGTGTCCACCAGACTACAAGACACACACCCCCGAGGGGGTCAGAAATATAGTACGACTTTGCCGTCTACTAGACCAGCATCAATTGGCTCATGGCAGAGCCTGGACATTGGCTAAGGGTTAAGTGGATTACAGACGTAGTGCTTTTTTCAGAAATGTCATAAAATATATAAAGCAATTTCACATATCGTTGCTGTCCGGAGGAAACCCCAACTCCAAACTCATTTTTCAGGAAATGAAGAAAACCTCATATTTTTAAACGATGCAATACTGCCTCATCAAAGTGGGTGTTGTGACTTTAGATATTGTCAATTACTTGCATGACAAAGCGAGGTGGTGGAGTTAGCCGTTTTAGCAGACAGTTTGAGGGTCCAATGGAATTGGGTTTTGTCCAATGCGTTTTTTTTACTACTTTTAGGGTGTTCAATAGCACTTAGTTATGAAAAGTAAAATAAATTGAGTTATGAGGTTTCCTCCGGACAGCAACGATATGAAACATTTTTCATAACCCGCCACCATTGTCTCCAGTACAGACTAGAGACCATTCTGAATGAATAAAAACCCAAAACACGTAAAAACATCCCTGGCATTCCAGCCTTTCAATAAAAACACGTTTTTGGTAATGAGGCAACAGTAGAAAACCTCCCAGGTGTACGACAGCCAAAACTGCATGACATAGTCAGCTTGCAGATCAACTATTTGTGCAACTTGTTACAAAAAAATAAAACATGTTACCGTATTGTGCCGAATAAGACCACCCCCATTTTTCAAGACTAATTTGTGGAAAAAGAACATTGAATGTCAAATGTTCTAATCCCTGATTACAATACATCCCTGTTTTTTAGATATTTCCATTGGAGAGAAAACATGTGGTCTTAAATTCAGCACAATAGGCCGTATTGTGCTGAATATAAGACCAATTTTTTTGACATTCAATGTTCTTTTTCCACAAATGAGTCTTGAACAATGGGGGTGGTCTTATTCGGCACAATACAGTAACATGTTTTATTTTCTTGTAACAAGTTGCACATAGTTGATCTGCAAGCTGGCTGTCGTACGCCTGGGAGGTTTTCTACTGTTACCTCATTACCAAAAACGTGTTTTTAGTGAAAGGCCGGAATGCCAGGGATGTGTTTGTGTTTTTATTCATTCAGTTCACAATGGTGGTGGGTTATGGAATGTGTTCAAATGTGATCTTTGTACATACCTAGGGTATGTACAAAGATCACATTTGAACACATTCCATAACCCACCACCATTGTCTCTAGAACCGAGACCATTCTGAATGAATAAAAACACAAAACACGTAAACACATCCCTGGCATTCCGGCCTTTCACTAAAAACACGTTTTTGGTAATGAGGTAACGGTAGAAAACCTCCCAGGCGTACGACAGCCAGCATGCAGATCAACTATTTGTGCAACTTGTTACAAGAAAATAAAACATGTTACCGTATTGTGCCGAATTTTGGTCTTATATTCAGCACAATAGGGTATGTACAAAGATCACATTTGAACACTTTTCATAACCCGCCACCATTGTCTCCAGAATCGAGACCATTCTGAATGAATAAAAACACATCCACAGAGAGTGTGTGTGTGCATGAGCACACCCTCCATTAATTTCCCTCAGTTACAAAAAAAGAGCTAAACGAACAGGAACAATTAAATGAACAAGCTAAATAAAAAATAAAGTATATTAAATAAATACAAATAAAGTATATTAAATAAATACAAATAAAGTATATTAAATAAATAAAGTATATTCAATCAAATAAACACAATGAGGTAAATACAATTAAAATAAATTAAAGGGATGTTTAACCTGCTTTTGTCAGTACCCCAGACTGTTTTTAGTTGCCCAAATTAGTATTTAGATATACATTTGCTGCCCTGCCCCGTTTTTTTTATTGCTTTTCTAATTTATTTTTCATACAATTTATTTCCCTGATGCTCAAATTCCCCAATACAAAAAAATAAAAAATAAACGAAAACATAACACTAGGCTGCAATTGATGTCCTCAAAAATTTCACAATTGAGGACTCCTGTCCAGCAATGTCATACATGGCATTTTGGATAAACTCCCAGGTGGGGCGACACTTCACTGTGTAATGCATTTGAAACACATAGTAAGCCTTAAAACAAAGGTCTACAGCACCCAACAAAGTGTCCGTTTCGATTGCGTTGTCCGACACAATGGCGAAGGCCTGGCTTATGGTCTTCTCATCGCCAAGACACAAAATGTGCGGTAAAGGATCTGCTGTCTCGAGATACTGCACCATGTTGGTCCCCACCTGTTGAGAGAGAGAGAGAGAGAGAGAGAGAGAGAGAGAGAGAGAGAGAGAGAGAGAGAGAGACAGAGACCGAAAGAGAGAGAGATATGAAAATGCTAATAGTAACACTGAAACACCCAACATTATTACAATTTAAGCGATTTACAGCAAGCGAGGACAATACAAGGTAATACATCAAAAACATAGAAATACTCATCTAGGATCATAAGTATAAGAGATTAACATCTGTCGTCTAACAGAAGAATATCCATACATTGAAACACAACATAGACACTAGAATGCCAGATCAATAATGACCTGGTATTTGTCTACATAACAACCCATCTACAATTACACAATTAGCCTTTACATAAGCCTGCAAGGTCGTCGAAGCTAGTTTAAGTGCTATGGTCAGTGGTGCGGGCTGAGATGGAGTCTGAAGAGGTGGGTTTTCAGACAATGGTGGAAGGTTGGGTGCAAGTCTGCAGTTCTGATTGCAATGGGAAGTTCATTACATAGTTTTGGACCAAGAAGGGAGAAGAGTCTGGATGTGTGGAGCATTGTCCCAGGTTTTAGTGAAGGTTCTGCCAGCTTCCCTGTGTTATTTGAAGTAGACAAAGTAAAACTTACTGGTTGGATGTTAATAAAGGCCTTGCAGGACTCATCGATGGTGGGTCTGTGGCTTTTTCTTCCAATCTTATAGGACGATGGAGGAAGCAGACACGGCAGGACCTTCAAAGCTCTTTCTACGCAATATAAGAAGAACACATATTAACATCAATATCTAAATAGTATGCCAATAATATAAAGAGACATTTCTGAAGCAATATTTTATGCCCTTGTGTTGAATGTTGATGACATGTTAGATGTGACATCTAATCAGAATCTTTATAGTCACATCACAGATTTGGGGTACACACAGACACAAAGCTGGGCATAGGAGGGGCTAGCGCCTCAAAAATAGCAGATCTACAAACTCACGAGTCTCATTGGGACGTGATGCAAGCTTGTAGATGTGCTAAAACACATCTGTCTGTGTGTGTGTACACACGTAGGGTTGAGATTCGGAATCGGAGGAATAAGAGGAACCAGATTGTAATCACATTGTCAGAGCTGGTATGTGGACTTCACGTCCGTCTGCTGTACAATTGCAATACTGTTGGTTCTTAAACTATTTCAATTTCAAGGACAACCATAACTCAGTGTGTGTACAAATGGAACCAAATGGACCTGAAACGTTCCATCAGTGTACAAATAGTTATATTTGTACACAAGAGTTACAGACCTGTTAAAATTCATTTGGAACCCACTATAGGAATCATTAAAGGGCACAATTAAGGAATGAGACAGTTAATGAACCGCAATCGTTACAATTCGTAAGGACCCCAAACCTGTGTGAGAGTTCGTAACAAAGCAAGAAATGGCTTACCTGGTGTCATGTCATCATACACTGGGGGCAGTTTACCCTCTCGCTGGGCCATTTCAAGGATTCGGTCACTCATACTAGGCCAGTTCTCGAACAGTTTCGCCCCCGCCTCTGGATAAAGCTGCTGGAAGTCTTGTGATATCTGATACATTTTGGAAAAACAATAGTACAAGAGTGTTTAAAGAAATGATATGGACTTGTACTGTACCTGGAAAGGGGTTAGGGGTAAGAGTCAGTCAATGTTTGTGATTGTCAACACCCGTCCTGTGACCTAAATACTATGATTCTTAGATTGTGTATTATTACTTAACCAAATGAAACTTATAGCATACTTCTGGTCAGGTCATAATAGGTAAACATTTTGGAAAAATAGGTGAACATTCAGTGAAACAAGTTCACAATGTGTCATGCTGTGATGCACATTTATATTGCAAATATTCGGCAGGTGTAGAGGGAGTGGACCAAGTATAGATCCCAGGCAGACTCTACAAAGTATATACTGTAGGAGTGGTTAAACAGACTTCAACAGTTCAAATAATTTCTTACCATGCCGGGATCTACAAGCCTAGGGAACTCCGTCAAGACTTCCTGGACGCTCCTCGGGGCATCCCTAATCCACCTGCCTCTTTGTATAGCTGTCTGTTTCATGTACTCCTCAACTTGAGACACTGGAAATCTATTGTTCTTCAGCCATTCCACCATTTCTTTCAGTTTTTCACAGGACACATCGGGTTCTGTTGAATGTAGTACAGGGGTCATCAGATTAATTATAGCAGCACCTGTGTTTACATCACATCAGTGTATAAGGTCTGTTCAGAAGTCTATATAATCACTTGCATTTGTCCATTCTGGCCTGCTGGGAATACTTTACATGGTTATTAATATTACCTGGTACACCAGGGACGGTCTGTTCCTCCTGATGCTCATGGGCGTGTGCAAGCTGTCTCTGTTTTCTGATGCGCTTCCTTATGTTCCTTAAGCGCTCCTCCAGGAAACCTGTAGCAGGTTTATTTTTTCGAGCAACTGCGTACCAAGCTCCCTGTAAAACAGATTTTATTCATCTTAAATTGGCATAAACCATGAAGAAGGTTACATGGGATTTTGATGAGCAGTCCACAAATGTGTGCGGGACTGTGTACTAGGAAAAACTTGGTAGGTGTGTGTGTTCTGTTTTGTGTGCTGACGGATTAACTTACATAGCCACTGCCTGTAGCAGCTAGAAGACAGGGAAAGTCATGCACCAATGCCATGGCAAGGACTTTCTTGATGTCTCTGTTTGGCCTGTTAAAATAGACGGTTGAAGTTTGTCAAAGAAGAGTGTAAAGATGAGACGGTTATCATTGTCAAATATACGATTCAATAACATAATGTATAAAAGTGTATGTTCACAGAACAATTCATATACAGCTCACTCACGTTTCACCATGGGTGGAAATCAGGTGAGCTACAAGAAGTCTCGCTAGGGACTTTCTCTGCTTGGTGTTGATGGAGCTCTGTACATCCAAACTCCGTAGTATTTCCCTCCCCTGAAGTGTGTCTTGCAGAATCTGGCGTATTGACTATAAAACATAATGAATCACAATGAAAAACTGCCAAATTCTTTTGAGGACTTTTTTCTTTCTCAAATGTTTAGGTTCAGGAGTTACACTGGCTCAGGAGTGCAGTCTGCAGAAAGAAAAGAAAGACAAGAGAAAGGGCATAGAAAAAAGACAAAGACTAGACTAGGACAAGAACTGTGTGGTACTGTAAAATTAAAAATAATAATATTATAAAATGTTTTTTTAAGTTCTCTTTTTTTAAGTTTATTTTTTTGCATTTTCACTGGGATTTTTTTAGTCAATACTTAAGAGGGAGGGAGGTGGGCTGACGCGCTGTCAGCTTGGAATCATACAGAATGGGCGGTACTTCCCACGCCGCCTATTCATCTACCAGATTACCTGACACCTGTGGGCCAACGCCCAGGTAGTATATAATCCCCTGCCTCTCTCAATCTCACAACTCTCCCGGGGAAGCACGCATACAGTACCTACGGCGCACGGTAAGACAGACCCATATTCCCCCCCTCTCTAAATAGCAGTATGATGATGATGATGATAAGGTAGTAATGTGTATTCTCTTACCTCACAGGCCGTTCCAATACTGGATGTATGACACCGTTGGGCTCTGAGGCTATGGCACTGAACTTTCCCTATAACCCCCACCTGTGTTCGATGAGAAGCCCTGGCATGAGTCCTACTTACCGGTAGACGCTCCTCCTCCCCCCTGTAAGAAAATACATTATTATTTAGTTGCATTTGATTTGGCATATTATGCAAAACCCCGCCTTGGCTGGAATGGCAAGGCTGCACATTATGCAAACCTGGAATAGCAAGGCTGTCCTAGAGGGGAGGGAAGGAAAACCATAAAAGAAACCCACTTACCTGATACGGTCCTCGGCTGGTCATCCGCTGGTCCGCTGCTGCTGCTCCTCCTTGCTGCCCCCCCCCCCCCCCCCGCTGAAAAGGAAGAAATGAACTGTTGTCTAGTCTAGATGCACTTACCTTGTCTCTACCTTTTCTGTGAAATAAAAACCGTGCCAGAGTGGCCAAATATGCAACTGAATCCTGTGTGACTTGTGTAGAACAGCGACCCCAACAACTTACAAATGTTGGTACCAGCTGCAGGTTCAACACACAGGTTGGTTGTAGATTGTCGATTCCTACATTGGTGCCGTTGTGGATTCTGAATGTGGATTCTTCCACTGGTGCTGGTGCCGGTGCCATAGAAGCACCTTGAGAACCCTCTGCAAAACTTGGTGTGTTAATCTGTAGAGAATCATAGTTAAATTAATGGACTATAGAGCGTCGCAGTCCCTTACCATGGACCAGGAAATGAATCCCAATGCATTTTTCCCATAGACAGTCTTTAAAGACCTTTTAAGCGTCGTACGAAGCCAACTCGAGTCGTGACAAATCATAACACACAAATAATTACATAGAAGAAAAACAACAAAGTGTTGTAACCTGCGGTTTTTTCTACTTTCTAATTCTTTGTTTGGCCCGAAAGGTTTGTTGTCATGATTTGTCACGACAAGAGTTGGCTTTGTCCGCGGCGTAAACGTCTTTAAATAAATACTTTCTGAAACGTCTATGAGGAAAATGAACGGAGAATCATTTCCTGGGCCATGGTAAGGGGCGGGACTGCGACGCTCTATTCCAAAGACTTCTTAAAACATACAGATGAGACAGAGCCAACTTCCGTCAACTGTATTCACAGTTGCGGGATCAGGCAATGCCATCACAAATGTCCTAAATTTGTCTAGCCACATGTAAGTAAGTAATTAAGTAGTAAGTAATCAGTATAAGTAATCAGCAGCAGTGCTTTCAGTTTTCACTTCCATGTAAATGTGCCAGAGTTGGCCATAAGCTAATTTACATCTGTAGTCCCTGAGCAGGCTCTTAAAATGGTAGTAAAACTAAACATACAATGACACATACAGTACAATACAATACAGATAAAAGAAAGACAGAGTGTATAGTGTGACAGCACACAGCACCATGCGTTGATGCCATGTGTGCATATGTGCCAGCACCCAACACTATGTCCATATAAAAACACAGAACAGATAAAAGAAAGACGTAGTGGGCCAGCACACAGCACCATGCGTTGATGCCATGTGTGCATATGTGCCAGCACCCAACACTATGTCCATATAAAAACACAGAACAGATAAAAGAAAGACGTAGTGGGCCAGCACACAACACCATGCGTTGATGCCATGTGTGCATGTGCCAGCACCCAACACTATGTCCATACAAAAACACAAATGTAACCTGTATGTAATTGGACCGCTTTTCCAGTCAACACTAAATCTCTACTCAAATTCTCTTTATCAAAAATAGCAGAACTACAAGCTCACAACATGTTCCAAATGGCCCGCTTGGAGCTTGTAGATCTGCTATTTTTTGCAAATCGCCCCCCAGAATATGGATACAGTGGTTAATAGACTCTGTATCTAAGCGAAATGTAGTAACTGTCATCTCTGTACGATTTCACAGCATGGAGACTGTGATAGTCCATAAGAGAACTCTGGTCGACAGCAAAGACACTAGTGGTTGCCTCAACGCAATGAGCAAACAAATGCCTATCAAAACCCACAGTGTCCCACTTTTGGGCAACAAGCTTGACTGATTGATTGATGACTACAATGTTTTTCACTAAGCCAAACTGAGGCTCTCCATCATCATCATAGGACAGAAAAACTGTCATGCCAGGTCTGTATTTTGTACCGTTAACATTGACCCAATTTGGCACAAATGTTTCAGTAAATGGTGGGATATCTTCAAGACCACTTTGTACCTCACCAAAACCATCCATTTCAGCCAGCAGAGTGCTGTGACCCGGACCAATTTCAGTTTCTGGTTTGAATACAGAACCAGCGAGGAGGGAATAGCAGAGAGTCATTTGGTGCCTAAACGCCATTGTCTTGCAAATATTTCTAAAATTGCAGGTGATGTGGCAGATGCGTTTAAAAAATGCATGTTTGGCTTCAAAGCGCATTGACCAGAACTGAATCAGGGGTCCCAACTGTCGAATTGCTTCTGGATAGTGCACCATGAAGTGATGCTTTGGACGAAGGTGCCTATCGGGGTACAGCTCAAGGAACAGAGAGTGGTGCTCTTCAATGATGGCAGCTAAATAAACGGTAACTTCTTGTGTCAGAGATGGAGAGAAAACTATTTCCATGCAATCCAGAAGGAGGAGCAAGAGCTCCCAGTGTTTATTCTCTTCCGGTATGAGGTCCCCAATCATACACGGAAGATGCCTGAGAAGACACCATGTTTGGGATGCAGACTGACGCATTGCCCTTGAAGGATTTTTAAGTTCCTGCTTCCCAATCACAGATGGCTTGTTCTTGACATCAGAAAAGCCATAATCAAAACTGGTTATCCTGAAGTTGAGTGTGTCAAGTGTGAGGTGTTTGTCCTCAATCAAGGAGGCGAGCACCAACTTCAGCTCAAATGGACCCACCCCTTCCAACAAGTCATGCATGATATCCAACACTTTGTTGTGTGTGACATTAAAGTAGGACAAATTATTTAGAATACTGTCCCTGCTAACACCAGTATCTGACAAGCTATGACAGCGAACATCAGCCGCGTAATTTGCCTCATTTCGCATCAGGGTTGCATCTGCCTTTGTCTGTGACTGTGTTGTAGTCCTGTGTGCTTTGCAGATGCGACAGAAATAATTAGCATTGAAGCCCTCTGTAAATCCAAGTATGGCATTCAAACCAAGATTGTCCCCACACAACTGGGCAACTGCAAACCTGATTTCACCCTTAAAGTGAGGTGTGTTTACAGTTATCCCATTGACCTCAAGATCCTTCAGTTCCTCTATGACTGGCCGCAGCACAGCATCAACCTGATAGGATTTGGCATCATCCACTTTGTAAACTGCCACCAGAAAGTGTGATGAGAGTTTTGATGAAAACTCTGGGGGCAAACTCTTGATCATCATGTAAATGAACCCCAACTTGTGAACGCCAACCTTTGCCCCCAGTGGATTTACCGTTTCACAGTCGTCATTATAGATTACAAGTGGAACAGACACTTTGCTGGAGAAGAGAGGATGCTGCTTACAGTATTCCCCATCATAGAAGTCTGAAAGGACTCCATCTTCTCTTTGCTGCCAGGCAAAGATGGCATCCAAAATGCCAGGGATCTCGAGCACTTTTTGCAACAGAGGTTTCAGGGGGACACGATAAAACACGTCTGGCAGTAAGACCTGTCTAACTGTCCCAGTAGCAGGGGCCCTTCTCTGCACAAAGGAGCCTCCAGGGAACATCTCCTCTACCGGCTCAATGAAGTTGCCCGACTTCACAAAATACTTCATCTGTTTGAATTCAGATTCCAACCCTTCAAATGGACTAGCTGCTGCCTCAAAATCATGGGCAAGCGCTTCTACCGCGGGATCATCCTTATGACCAAATCTTTCGAACAGATACAAAGTCTTCCTCTGTAGTGAACCGACAATGTCCGAAACCAAGCTGGTTGTATGTTGCACAACAAAACGGACTGTACTGTAGGTCTGTGCTGATTTAGCCTTAAGGGTTGCTAAAAACTCAGCTACTCTGTCCATTATGGTTTCTTGTTCTAGGTCATCCCAGTAATCATCCTGTTGCACAAAAGCCTCTTCAGGATCAGAATTTGCTGTATTATGCATTTCTACATTCATGGTAACAGATGTGCTCTCTACAGATGCTCTTGAGGCCCCCCTGGAATGCTGTTCAGTGCCATGATGCTGGCCTGGAACAACAGGATGGTCTTTCAAAAGGTGTCTTCTGAAAGACCGCACAAACCCAAAAGTCCGCCTGCAACCATTTTCATAGCACTGCCAAAATGTTGAAGCAGAAGTCATGGAATGCACTGCCCTCAAATGAATAAACAGAGCCTTGGCATCACCGGCTATGGCTTCTTTGCAGCGGAAGCATGTATATGCCATCATTACAAAAACTTCCGATCAAACCTAAAATGTTTTACTCACAAGTTCCTTGTGGTGTTTCTGAAACTTGACACGCTGTCCGATTTTTGGTATTAGTGCTGCAATGGCATTGGTGTCCAACAATAGGAAACTCTCCTCATCAACCTCCTCCTCTGAAATTCAAGAATGAAAATAAAGAAATAAGTAAATGTTGTTACAAATGTAGGCCAGTCACAATTATTACAATTTTAAAACACATTGAGAGCCCATGCAAAACTGCCCAAAAATCACTTTCACCTAGAAAATCCATTCACATTTTTTATAATTCAGCTGACTGTGGAGACACATGCTGGAACTTTTTACTTTGAAATGTTTTATAGTTTCTGAGTTATTGAATTTAAACGCCAAATGCATTCTCAATGGCGAAAACAAACTTTGGCACCACGTATTAAAAAAAAAAAAAAAAAAATCATTGTTTTGATTTTTTTTAATAATAAAAAAAAAAAATTATTAAAAAAAAATCAAAACAATGATTTTTTTATTTTATTGACATAGTCGTCCACATTTTTGGGAGGATTAGCAGCCAGAAATATCTACAAACTCACAATGCAATCTGTTGTGAGCTTGTAAATCTGCAATTTTGTTTTTTAGCAACAAATGGTGTGGATTTAGTAACAAACTGGATATGGCTTCCTTAAAATATATCAAAATAGTTTATAGTACAACATTGCCTCAATAAAAATGTATTTACCTTTAAATGTCTCAATTAAATTAGAGAGTTGCCATGCAGTCAGCATCTCTGCAACAAAACTGTCCATGGTGAAACTCCATGACTAGAATTAAATCAGATTATCTAAATTAGAAAACAGAATGACTTGACATTTATTGTAAACTTAGCGAATGTAGTAATAATTTGTGATGAGGCAACCTGCGTTTGCACTTCAAAAACAAATAACTATCGAAATTGGTTCTAGCTTGCAAAGCCTATTCTAGTTTAGGCACAACGCTGCCTGTCACCGAGGCTAACTGCCGGTAGAATACAAAAATATAGCCGTATATAGTAAAAGCAGTATAAAGCAGACGAAATAACTATCTTTACATGAAGTCAATGTAATCATTCACGGTGTATTGTCCCTGTTCTCATGCATGCAACATGCTAACCATGCTATGTTTAGGCACAACGCTGCCTGTCACCGAGGCTAACTGCCGGTAGAATACAAAAATATAGCCGTATATAGTAAAAGCAGTATAAAGCAGACGAAATAACTATCTTTACATGAAGTCAATGTAATCATTCACGGTGTATTGTCCCTATTTCTCATGCATGCAACATGCTAACCATGCATGCTATGTTGTCAACACTGCCGGTCACCGAGGATAACACCATGCTAACCATGCTAGCCATTAGCCCCTCTGCTCATAGTAGCCTATGAATCATAACTATCATATGCTATGATAGTTATCCCATGACGTCTCGTTTCTGTTTTGTCAACATGGAGGCTAAAGCAAAGCTAGGCCTCATAGTAGTTTAATACAAGTAATAAAAATAAAACTCACGATGGATAAACGCCGGTCGGGTGAACTGAGCTGAACCCTGTTGTTGTTGTTGGTGGTTTGTTCACTGCTCAGCCGAGTCAGCCCGCGCTTTTCTGTAACGTGTGTGTGTGTGTGTGTGTGTGTCACATGTGTTGTGTGCGCGCGCCGGGCGGGTGCTGGGAAGTGACGTAGAAAGTACAAAACAGAGTTATATTGCCTCCTCAGACAACAGCTATATTGAAGAAAAGCTTTTAGATCTAATAAACAGAAAATCCCAAAGCGCGCGCGAGTGGCATACTGGGAACTTAAAGGTACACACACACAGTCCCACTGGCAAATGTCACAAATGTGTTTTTCTGTTCAGGCTGTTAATTTGTTTCCTTTTGTACGCAATTAATCAATTGATTGTTTTATTAACAGTTTGCAGAATTACAGTACATATCCAATCGTGTCACCCCACTGGGGGTGTTTTTGGGGGTCTCAAGGTTCGGGGACCCCTGGGGACCCCCAGGGACCCCCACATGGTAGCTCTTTCATTTCTCAACCGTTTTGCACAGGGGTGGGTTTGTTGGAGTCGTGTCACCCCCCTGGGGGCGTTTTTGGGGGTCTCAAGGTTCGGGGACCCCTGGGGACCCCCAGGGACCCCCACATGGTAACTCTTTAATTTCTCAACCGTTTTGGACACAAATGCACCCAGTGTCACAAATGCACCCAGAAACGATATATTTCAAATGTTTTAAAATAATCAAGGGGTATGTATCCCCACTTACTTTTTCGACCCGATTCCAACGGTTGTGGTCTCATCTCTCTACAATGTCAGGAAGTGGGTGTAAACGCCTACTATCGGTCCCTTGCCCTCGAAACACGTCTGGAAAAAAGTGAGACCATTTTCGGACTCAGCACGACAAGCTGAACACGCTGATATGTGTTTCCCAGCACACGGACTTACGGTTCTCTTAATTGGCTAGCGTTAGGGTTAGTTTTCAATGCGCGATAGCTCAGGAACGATAGGTCCGTCAGCCAAGTAATTCACATGGGCGCGTACAGCTCTCCAAGATCTACGCTCCGATAGGTCCGCCCTTCTCGTGCGACACCCGTAGCAAGAGTTCTCCAACTCTGACCTGTAATCCACAAGCTTTATAGACATGGTAAACCTTAGAGTGTATTGAATGGTGAAATGCTAACCCTAATTTTGAGAACCACAGGTCCGTGTGCGGGGAGACACATATTGGCGCGTTCGTCAAATCGATAGCTATGCGTGGATGTAAGGCACGCCCATTTTCGACCTTTGTGGGAGGAGCTATCGCGCCTCAAAGTCTAACCCTAGTTTTCAGAACCACATGACCGTGTGTGGAGAAACACATATCAGATTGTTCGTCCTGACAAGCTATAGAACATACTAAAATATGGGCCTCTAATATCTAATGGTTTTTGACTTAGTGGCCTTAGAGAGGCTAGAAAAATAACAGAACATTTCTTTTCAACGGGACCAATTCCATTAAATCCAGCGTGAAGAAGTGAGTCAGAATAAGTAGTTTTTATAAAAAAAAAAAAATATTTGTGTTTGTGGGGTCCAAAAAACGTGTCTAAAAAAATATCTAAAATATTTAGAAGTGTCGTAGAGACTTGAAACCAATTCCATTGGATTCCCCGTGCTTCAGACATGGATAGACACCCTTTGTTTTAGAAAAATTGGTTTTTCCCTGTCGTCTATAGCTTAAAAGGGGCTTGACGCCGCACGGGGGTCATGGGCGTGACCTTTAATAGTTAGAAGTGTCGTAGAGACTCATGACCAAGTTCAATGGATTCAGCTTGATGAGACGAAGAAGAAATTTGCCTGCTCAAAACAAACGGACAAATTTTGGATTTTTAATTGATTTTAACGCGTTGGAGGCCACTAAAAATCCAATTTTGTAAGGATTCCTCTAAATACACTTCCCCCCCTATGTCAAGTAAGGGAAATCTAATGGTGTTAGTTTTAACTGTCTAGAAGACTTAGAAATGGGTCAAATTGCTGTTTGAAAGTTTAAAAAATTCATATTTTCTCGAATTTTAGTCATTTTGCTCCAAAACTCCTTCTACCCCCACTAAACCAATGGCGCTGAATCAGAATATGTAGGTTATATCTCAACCCGACAACCAGAAGTGCCTTAAGTTACCATGTGGGGGGTCCCTGGGGGGTCCCTGGGGGTCCCCGAACCTTGAGACCCCCCACCCCCCCCGTCGTCGTCCACTCACACACTTAACAGCCTTTGTATTGAGTTTGTGCTTGAAATGTACTGTAATTCTGCAAACTGTTAATAAATATTTCAATCAATCAATCAATCAAGTGGGAAAATCAATAAAGCCAACCTCTGGGTTAAAATAACCCAGCGCTTTGACCCAGGGGTTACCCAGGGTGATGGGTAGACAGAACAACCCAGCAGTGTGTTTACATTAACCAAATAAACCAGAATAATGGCTGAACGAAATTAACCCAGCAACCTCTGGGTTAAAATAACCCAGGCAGGTGTTCAAGCGCTTTGACCCAGGGGTTACCCAGGGTGATGGGTAGACAGAACAACCCAGCAGTGTGTTTACAGTAACCAAATAAACCAGAATAATGGCTGAACGAAATTAACCCAGCAAGGTGTTCATAGAAATAGCCCAAGACTTCTCTGTGTGTACAGACTCTGCTAAGCAAAAGTGAACAGGGCCAAACTGGGCTTATTTCGCTGTGAAATTTCGATGTCACTTTCACAGCGAAATAAGCCCAGTTTGGCCCTGTTCACTTTTGCTTAGCAGAGTCTGTATCTTCAAAACTAGACACTCTGCAGGCCTATAAGCTTGGCTGGGGGCAGAGAAGCAGAGTCTGAGCAGCTACAGGAAGGATGGAGGGGTTCAGACAAGGTTTTCCAACTCCGTGCCTAAATGTCACTTTCACAGCGAAATAAGCCCAGTTTGGCCCTGTTCACTTTTGCTTAGCAGAGTCTGTATCTTCAAAACTAGACACTCTGCAGGCCTATAAGCTTGGCTGGGGGCAGAGAAGCAGAGTCTGAGCAGCTACAGGAAGGATGGAGGGGTTCAGACAAGGTTTTCCAACTCCGTGCCTAAATGTCACTTTCACAGCGAAATAAGCCCAGTTTGGCCCTGTTCACTTTTGCTTAGCAGAGTCTGTATCTTCAAAACTAGACACTCTGCAGGCCTATAAGCTTGGCTGGGGGCAGAGAAGCAGAGTCTGAGCAGCTACAGGAAGGATGGAGGGGTTCAGACAAGGTTTTCCAACTCCGTGCCTAAATGTCACTTTCACAGCGAAATAAGCCCAGTTTGGCCCTGTTCACTTTTGCTTAGCAGAGTCTGTATCTTCAAAACTAGACACTCTGCAGGCCTATAAGCTTGGCTGGGGGCAGAGAAGCAGAGTCTGAGCAGCTACAGGAAGGATGGAGGGGTTCAGACAAGGTTTTCCAACTCCGTGCCTAAATGTCACTTTCACAGCGAAATAAGCCCAGTTTGGCCCTGTTCACTTTTGCTTAGCAGAGTCTGTATCTTCAAAACTAGACACTCTGCAGGCCTATAAGCTTGGCTGGGGGCAGAGAAGCAGAGTCTGAGCAGCTACAGGAAGGATGGAGGGGTTCAGACAAGGTTTTCCAACTCCGTGCCTAAATGTCACTTTCACAGCGAAATAAGCCCAGTTTGGCCCTGTTCACTTTTGCTTAGCAGAGTCTGTATCTTCAAAACTAGACACTCTGCAGGCCTATAAGCTTGGCTGGGGGCAGAGAAGCAGAGTCTGAGCAGCTACAGGAAGGATGGAGGGGTTCAGACAAGGTTTTCCAACTCCGTGCCTAAATGTCACTTTCACAGCGAAATAAGCCCAGTTTGGCCCTGTTCACTTTTGCTTAGCAGAGTCTGTATCTTCAAAACTAGACACTCTGCAGGCCTATAAGCTTGGCTGGGGGCAGAGAAGCAGAGTCTGAGCAGCTACAGGAAGGATGGAGGGGTTCAGACAAGGTTTTCCAACTCCGTGCCTAAATGTCACTTTCACAGCGAAATAAGCCCAGTTTGGCCCTGTTCACTTTTGCTTAGCAGAGTCTGTATCTTCAAAACTAGACACTCTGCAGGCCTATAAGCTTGGCTGGGGGCAGAGAAGCAGAGTCTGAGCAGCTACAGGAAGGATGGAGGGGTTCAGACAAGGTTTTCCAACTCCGTGCCTAAATGTCACTTTCACAGCGAAATAAGCCCAGTTTGGCCCTGTTCACTTTTGCTTAGCAGAGTCTGTATCTTCAAAACTAGACACTCTGCAGGCCTATAAGCTTGGCTGGGGGCAGAGAAGCAGAGTCTGAGCAGCTACAGGAAGGATGGAGGGGTTCAGACAAGGTTTTCCAACTCCGTGCCTAAATGTCACTTTCACAGCGAAATAAGCCCAGTTTGGCCCTGTTCACTTTTGCTTAGCAGAGTCTGTATCTTCAAAACTAGACACTCTGCAGGCCTATAAGCTTGGCTGGGGGCAGAGAAGCAGAGTCTGAGCAGCTACAGGAAGGATGGAGGGGTTCAGACAAGGTTTTCCAACTCCGTGCCTAAATGTCACTTTCACAGCGAAATAAGCCCAGTTTGGCCCTGTTCACTTTTGCTTAGCAGAGTCTGTATCTTCAAAACTAGACACTCTGCAGGCCTATAAGCTTGGCTGGGGGCAGAGAAGCAGAGTCTGAGCAGCTACAGGAAGGATGGAGGGGTTCAGACAAGGTTTTCCAACTCCGTGCCTAAATGTCACTTTCACAGCGAAATAAGCCCAGTTTGGCCCTGTTCACTTTTGCTTAGCAGAGTCTGTATCTTCAAAACTAGACACTCTGCAGGCCTATAAGCTTGGCTGGGGGCAGAGAAGCAGAGTCTGAGCAGCTACAGGAAGGATGGAGGGGTTCAGACAAGGTTTTCCAACTCCGTGCCTAAATGTCACTTTCACAGCGAAATAAGCCCAGTTTGGCCCTGTTCACTTTTGCTTAGCAGAGTCTGTATCTTCAAAACTAGACACTCTGCAGGCCTATAAGCTTGGCTGGGGGCAGAGAAGCAGAGTCTGAGCAGCTACAGGAAGGATGGAGGGGTTCAGACAAGGTTTTCCAACTCCGTGCCTAAATGTCACTTTCACAGCGAAATAAGCCCAGTTTGGCCCTGTTCACTTTTGCTTAGCAGAGTCTGTATCTTCAAAACTAGACACTCTGCAGGCCTATAAGCTTGGCTGGGGGCAGAGAAGCAGAGTCTGAGCAGCTACAGGAAGGATGGAGGGGTTCAGACAAGGTTTTCCAACTCCGTGCCTAAATGTCACTTTCACAGCGAAATAAGCCCAGTTTGGCCCTGTTCACTTTTGCTTAGCAGAGTCTGTATCTTCAAAACTAGACACTCTGCAGGCCTATAAGCTTGGCTGGGGGCAGAGAAGCAGAGTCTGAGCAGCTACAGGAAGGATGGAGGGGTTCAGACAAGGTTTTCCAACTCCGTGCCTAAATGTCACTTTCACAGCGAAATAAGCCCAGTTTGGCCCTGTTCACTTTTGCTTAGCAGAGTCTGTATCTTCAAAACTAGACACTCTGCAGGCCTATAAGCTTGGCTGGGGGCAGAGAAGCAGAGTCTGAGCAGCTACAGGAAGGATGGAGGGGTTCAGACAAGGTTTTCCAACTCCGTGCCTAAATGTCACTTTCACAGCGAAATAAGCCCAGTTTGGCCCTGTTCACTTTTGCTTAGCAGAGTCTGTATCTTCAAAACTAGACACTCTGCAGGCCTATAAGCTTGGCTGGGGGCAGAGAAGCAGAGTCTGAGCAGCTACAGGAAGGATGGAGGGGTTCAGACAAGGTTTTCCAACTCCGTGCCTAAATGTCACTTTCACAGCGAAATAAGCCCAGTTTGGCCCTGTTCACTTTTGCTTAGCAGAGTCTGTATCTTCAAAACTAGACACTCTGCAGGCCTATAAGCTTGGCTGGGGGCAGAGAAGCAGAGTCTGAGCAGCTACAGGAAGGATGGAGGGGTTCAGACAAGGTTTTCCAACTCCGTGCCTAAATGTCACTTTCACAGCGAAATAAGCCCAGTTTGGCCCTGTTCACTTTTGCTTAGCAGAGTCTGTATCTTCAAAACTAGACACTCTGCAGGCCTATAAGCTTGGCTGGGGGCAGAGAAGCAGAGTCTGAGCAGCTACAGGAAGGATGGAGGGGTTCAGACAAGGTTTTCCAACTCCGTGCCTAAATGTCACTTTCACAGCGAAATAAGCCCAGTTTGGCCCTGTTCACTTTTGCTTAGCAGAGTCTGTATCTTCAAAACTAGACACTCTGCAGGCCTATAAGCTTGGCTGGGGGCAGAGAAGCAGAGTCTGAGCAGCTACAGGAAGGATGGAGGGGTTCAGACAAGGTTTTCCAACTCCGTGCCTAAATGTCACTTTCACAGCGAAATAAGCCCAGTTTGGCCCTGTTCACTTTTGCTTAGCAGAGTCTGTATCTTCAAAACTAGACACTCTGCAGGCCTATAAGCTTGGCTGGGGGCAGAGAAGCAGAGTCTGAGCAGCTACAGGAAGGATGGAGGGGTTCAGACAAGGTTTTCCAACTCCGTGCCTAAATGTCACTTTCACAGCGAAATAAGCCCAGTTTGGCCCTGTTCACTTTTGCTTAGCAGAGTCTGTATCTTCAAAACTAGACACTCTGCAGGCCTATAAGCTTGGCTGGGGGCAGAGAAGCAGAGTCTGAGCAGCTACAGGAAGGATGGAGGGGTTCAGACAAGGTTTTCCAACTCCGTGCCTAAATGTCACTTTCACAGCGAAATAAGCCCAGTTTGGCCCTGTTCACTTTTGCTTAGCAGAGTCTGTATCTTCAAAACTAGACACTCTGCAGGCCTATAAGCTTGGCTGGGGGCAGAGAAGCAGAGTCTGAGCAGCTACAGGAAGGATGGAGGGGTTCAGACAAGGTTTTCCAACTCCGTGCCTAAATGTCACTTTCACAGCGAAATAAGCCCAGTTTGGCCCTGTTCACTTTTGCTTAGCAGAGTCTGTATCTTCAAAACTAGACACTCTGCAGGCCTATAAGCTTGGCTGGGGGCAGAGAAGCAGAGTCTGAGCAGCTACAGGAAGGATGGAGGGGTTCAGACAAGGTTTTCCAACTCCGTGCCTAAATGTCACTTTCACAGCGAAATAAGCCCAGTTTGGCCCTGTTCACTTTTGCTTAGCAGAGTCTGTATCTTCAAAACTAGACACTCTGCAGGCCTATAAGCTTGGCTGGGGGCAGAGAAGCAGAGTCTGAGCAGCTACAGGAAGGATGGAGGGGTTCAGACAAGGTTTTCCAACTCCGTGCCTAAATGTCACTTTCACAGCGAAATAAGCCCAGTTTGGCCCTGTTCACTTTTGCTTAGCAGAGTCTGTATCTTCAAAACTAGACACTCTGCAGGCCTATAAGCTTGGCTGGGGGCAGAGAAGCAGAGTCTGAGCAGCTACAGGAAGGATGGAGGGGTTCAGACAAGGTTTTCCAAGTCCGTGCCTAAATCTCACTTTCACAGCGAAATAAGCCCAGTTTGGCCCTGTTCACTTTTGCTTAGCAGAGTCTGTATCTTCAAAACTAGACACTCTGCAGGCCTATATCAGCCCAATATCAATATCAGCCCAATATCAATATCAGCCCAATATCAGCATCAGCCCAATATCAGCATCAGCCCAATATCAGCATCAGCCCAATATCAGCATCAGCCCAATATCAGCATCAGCCCAATATCAGCATCAGCCCAATATCAGCATCAGCCCAATATCAGCATCAGCCCAATATCAGCATCAGCCCAATATCAGCATCAGCCCAATATCAGCATCAGCCCAATATCAGCATCAGCCCAATATCAGCATCAGCCCAATATCAGCATCAGCCCAATATCAGCATCAGCCCAATATCAGCATCAGCCCAATATCAGCATCAGCCCAATATCAGCATCAGCCCAATATCAGCATCAGCCCAATATCAGCATCAGCCCAATATCAGCATCAGCCCAATATCAGCATCAGCCCAATATCAGCATCAGCCCAATATCAGCATCAGCCCAATATCAGCATCAGCCCAATATCAGCATCAGCCCAATATCAGCATCAGCCCAATATCAGCATCAGCCCAATATCAGCATCAGCCCAATATCAGCATCAGCCCAATATCAGCATCAGCCCAATATCAGCATCAGCCCAATATCAGCATCAGCCCAATATCAGCATCAGCCCAATATCAGCATCAGCCCAATATCAGCATCAGCCCAATATCAGCATCAGCCCAATATCAGCATCAGCCCAATATCAGCATCAGCCCAATATCAGCATCAGCCCAATATCAGCATCAGCCCAATATCAGCATCAGCCCAATATCAGCATCAGCCCAATATCAGCATCAGCCCAATATCAGCATCAGCCCAATATCAGCATCAGCCCAATATCAGCATCAGCCCAATATCAGCATCAGCCCAATATCAGCATCAGCCCAATATCAGCATCAGCCCAATATCAGCATCAGCCCAATATCAGCATCAGCCCAATATCAGCATCAGCCCAATATCAGCATCAGCCCAATATCAGCATCAGCCCAATATCAGCATCAGCCCAATATCAGCATCAGCCCAATATCAGCATCAGCCCAATATCAGCATCAGCCCAATATCAGCATCAGCCCAATATCAGCATCAGCCCAATATCAGCATCAGCCCAATATCAGCATCAGCCCAATATCAGCATCAGCCCAATATCAGCATCAGCCCAATATCAGCATCAGCCCAATATCAGCATCAGCCCAATATCAGCATCAGCCCAATATCAGCATCAGCCCAATATCAGCATCAGCCCAATATCAGCATCAGCCCAATATCAGCATCAGCCCAATATCAGCATCAGCCCAATATCAGCATCAGCCCAATATCAGCATCAGCCCAATATCAGCATCAGCCCAATATCAGCATCAGCCCAATATCAGCATCAGCTGATATTATATCATATTGGGCTGCTTCTCTGCCCCCAGCCAAGCTTATAGGCCTGCAGAGTGTCTAGGGCTGATGCTGATATTGGGCTGATGCTGATATTGGGCTGATGCTGATATTGGGCTGATGCTGATATTGGGCTGATGCTGATATTGGGCTGATGCTGATATTGGGCTGATGCTGATATTGGGCTGATGCTGATATTGGGCTGATGCTGATATTGGGCTGATGCTGATATTGGGCTGATGCTGATATTGGGCTGATGCTGATATTGGGCTGATGCTGATATTGGGCTGATGCTGATATTGGGCTGATGCTGATATTGGGCTGATGCTGATATTGGGCTGATGCTGATATTGGGCTGATGCTGATATTGGGCTGATGCTGATATTGGGCTGATGCTGATATTGGGCTGATGCTGATATTGGGCTGATGCTGATATTGGGCTGATGCTGATATTGGGCTGATGCTGATATTGGGCTGATGCTGATATTGGGCTGATGCTGATATTGGGCTGATGCTGATATTGGGCTGATGCTGATATTGGGCTGATGCTGATATTGGGCTGATGCTGATATTGGGCTGATGCTGATATTGGGCTGATGCTGATATTGGGCTGATGCTGATATTGGGCTGATGCTGATATTGGGCTGATGCTGATATTGGGCTGATGCTGATATTGGGCTGATGCTGATATTGGGCTGATGCTGATATTGGGCTGATGCTGATATTGGGCTGATGCTGATATTGGGCTGATGCTGATATTGGGCTGATGCTGATATTGGGCTGATGCTGATATTGGGCTGATGCTGATATTGGGCTGATGCTGATATTGGGCTGATGCTGATATTGGGCTGATGCTGATATTGGGCTGATGCTGATATTGGGCTGATGCTGATATTGGGCTGATGCTGATATTGGGCTGATGCTGATATTGGGCTGATGCTGATATTGGGCTGATGCTGATATTGGGCTGATGCTGATATTGGGCTGATGCTGATATTGGGCTGATGCTGATATTGGGCTGATGCTGATATTGGGCTGATGCTGATATTGGGCTGATGCTGATATTGGGCTGATGCTGATATTGGGCTGATGCTGATATTGGGCTGATGCTGATATTGGGCTGATGCTGATATTGGGCTGATGCTGATATTGGGCTGATGCTGATATTGGGCTGATGCTGATATTGGGCTGATGCTGATATTGGGCTGATGCTGATATTGGGCTGATGCTGATATTGGGCTGATGCTGATATTGGGCTGATGCTGATATTGGGCTGATGCTGATATTGGGCTGATGCTGATATTGGGCTGATGCTGATATTGGGCTGATGCTGATATTGGGCTGATGCTGATATTGGGCTGATGCTGATATTGGGCTGATGCTGATATTGGGCTGATGCTGATATTGGGCTGATGCTGATATTGGGCTGATGCTGATATTGGGCTGATGCTGATATTGGGCTGATGCTGATATTGGGCTGATGCTGATATTGGGCTGATGCTGATATTGGGCTGATGCTGATATTGGGCTGATGCTGATATTGGGCTGATGCTGATATTGGGCTGATATAGGCCTGCAGAGTGTCTAGTTTTGAAGATACAGACTCTGCTAAGCAAAAGTGAACAGGGCCAAACTGGGCTTATTTCGCTGTGAAAGTGAGATTTAGGCACGGACTTGGAAAACCTTGTCTGAACCCCTCCATCCTTCCTGTAGCTGCTCAGACTCTGCTTCTCTGCCCCCAGCCAAGCTTATAGGCCTGCAGAGTGTCTAGTTTTGAAGATACAGACTCTGCTAAGCAAAAGTGAACAGGGCCAAACTGGGCTTATTTCGCTGTGAAAGTGACATTTAGGCACGGAGTTGGAAAACCTTGTCTGAACCCCTCCATCCTTCCTGTAGCTGCTCAGACTCTGCTTCTCTGCCCCCAGCCAAGCTTATAGGCCTGCAGAGTGTCTAGTTTTGAAGATACAGACTCTGCTAAGCAAAAGTGAACAGGGCCAAACTGGGCTTATTTCGCTGTGAAAGTGACATTTAGGCACGGAGTTGGAAAACCTTGTCTGAACCCCTCCATCCTTCCTGTAGCTGCTCAGACTCTGCTTCTCTGCCCCCAGCCAAGCTTATAGGCCTGCAGAGTGTCTAGTTTTGAAGATACAGACTCTGCTAAGCAAAAGTGAACAGGGCCAAACTGGGCTTATTTCGCTGTGAAAGTGACATTTAGGCACGGAGTTGGAAAACCTTGTCTGAACCCCTCCATCCTTCCTGTAGCTGCTCAGACTCTGCTTCTCTGCCCCCAGCCAAGCTTATAGGCCTGCAGAGTGTCTAGTTTTGAAGATACAGACTCTGCTAAGCAAAAGTGAACAGGGCCAAACTGGGCTTATTTCGCTGTGAAAGTGACATTTAGGCACGGAGTTGGAAAACCTTGTCTGAACCCCTCCATCCTTCCTGTAGCTGCTCAGACTCTGCTTCTCTGCCCCCAGCCAAGCTTATAGGCCTGCAGAGTGTCTAGTTTTGAAGATACAGACTCTGCTAAGCAAAAGTGAACAGGGCCAAACTGGGCTTATTTCGCTGTGAAAGTGACATTTAGGCACGGAGTTGGAAAACCTTGTCTGAACCCCTCCATCCTTCCTGTAGCTGCTCAGACTCTGCTTCTCTGCCCCCAGCCAAGCTTATAGGCCTGCAGAGTGTCTAGTTTTGAAGATACAGACTCTGCTAAGCAAAAGTGAACAGGGCCAAACTGGGCTTATTTCGCTGTGAAAGTGACATTTAGGCACGGAGTTGGAAAACCTTGTCTGAACCCCTCCATCCTTCCTGTAGCTGCTCAGACTCTGCTTCTCTGCCCCCAGCCAAGCTTATAGGCCTGCAGAGTGTCTAGTTTTGAAGATACAGACTCTGCTAAGCAAAAGTGAACAGGGCCAAACTGGGCTTATTTCGCTGTGAAAGTGAGCATTTAGGCACGGACTTGGAAAACCTTGTCTGAACCCCTCCATCCTTCCTGTAGCTGCTCAGACTCTGCTTCTCTGCCCCCAGCCAAGCTTATAGGCCTGCAGAGTGTCTAGTTTTGAAGATACAGACTCTGCTAAGCAAAAGTGAACAGGGCCAAACTGGGCTTATTTCGCTGTGAAAGTGACATTTAGGCACGGAGTTGGAAAACCTTGTCTGAACCCCTCCATCCTTCCTGTAGCTGCTCAGACTCTGCTTCTCTGCCCCCAGCCAAGCTTATAGGCCTGCAGAGTGTCTAGTTTTGAAGATACAGACTCTGCTAAGCAAAAGTGAACAGGGCCAAACTGGGCTTATTTCGCTGTGAAAGTGACATTTAGGCACGGAGTTGGAAAACCTTGTCTGAACCCCTCCATCCTTCCTGTAGCTGCTCAGACTCTGCTTCTCTGCCCCCAGCCAAGCTTATAGGCCTGCAGAGTGTCTAGTTTTGAAGATACAGACTCTGCTAAGCAAAAGTGAACAGGGCCAAACTGGGCTTATTTCGCTGTGAAAGTGACATTTAGGCACGGAGTTGGAAAACCTTGTCTGAACCCCTCCATCCTTCCTGTAGCTGCTCAGACTCTGCTTCTCTGCCCCCAGCCAAGCTTATAGGCCTGCAGAGTGTCTAGTTTTGAAGATACAGACTCTGCTAAGCAAAAGTGAACAGGGCCAAACTGGGCTTATTTCGCTGTGAAAGTGACATTTAGGCACGGAGTTGGAAAACCTTGTCTGAACCCCTCCATCCTTCCTGTAGCTGCTCAGACTCTGCTTCTCTGCCCCCAGCCAAGCTTATAGGCCTGCAGAGTGTCTAGTTTTGAAGATACAGACTCTGCTAAGCAAAAGTGAACAGGGCCAAACTGGGCTTATTTCGCTGTGAAAGTGACATTTAGGCACGGAGTTGGAAAACCTTGTCTGAACCCCTCCATCCTTCCTGTAGCTGCTCAGACTCTGCTTCTCTGCCCCCAGCCAAGCTTATAGGCCTGCAGAGTGTCTAGTTTTGAAGATACAGACTCTGCTAAGCAAAAGTGAACAGGGCCAAACTGGGCTTATTTCGCTGTGAAAGTGACATTTAGGCACGGAGTTGGAAAACCTTGTCTGAACCCCTCCATCCTTCCTGTAGCTGCTCAGACTCTGCTTCTCTGCCCCCAGCCAAGCTTATAGGCCTGCAGAGTGTCTAGTTTTGAAGATACAGACTCTGCTAAGCAAAAGTGAACAGGGCCAAACTGGGCTTATTTCGCTGTGAAAGTGACATTTAGGCACGGAGTTGGAAAACCTTGTCTGAACCCCTCCATCCTTCCTGTAGCTGCTCAGACTCTGCTTCTCTGCCCCCAGCCAAGCTTATAGGCCTGCAGAGTGTCTAGTTTTGAAGATACAGACTCTGCTAAGCAAAAGTGAACAGGGCCAAACTGGGCTTATTTCGCTGTGAAAGTGACATTTAGGCACGGAGTTGGAAAACCTTGTCTGAACCCCTCCATCCTTCCTGTAGCTGCTCAGACTCTGCTTCTCTGCCCCCAGCCAAGCTTATAGGCCTG
>NW_027638746.1:0-2500 GCF_951216825.1 Electrona antarctica
ACAAAAACTGTCTCTGTTAACATTTTAGGAGAGGAATAAGCCATGGAGTTGCTCCATATTGATTCATTTCACATTTACGACATCTAGTTTAGAGGTCTGTTTACAATATTCAAGTCAACTCATCTTTACTGTCACATGACAGGTTTACAGGCGTGAATAAAACAGTGCTTGTTGTTTGTCTCCCTGCTCTCTAGTCTCTATTAAGACATCTATATCCTCTGGTTAGGTAAGAGTAGGACCATTACCGGTTGAAGGTTCAAATCGCATTTTATCCTCTTCCCAAACAGGCTTTCTACACTATAGTTCTTCTGCAGTAGAACCTTTGTCACTCAGAGGACCCGGGATTGAAATATCACTGGCAGACACTTTAAAGTTACGGATTATGGACATTTATTTGGTATTTTATGTTTATGATTTTCATATAATAATTTGGTTAATAAGCTACGTGTTCGGCCTGGGCCATGGCTCAGTGGTCCAGGCACCTTGGCTGGTAATCCAGTCTGGCAGTGTGCCGCGGGTTCGACTCCCGATCCCGACGGCCTTTACTGCATGTCTTCCTCCCATCTCTCTCCCCATTTCCTGTCAGCCTACTGTCTGTCCCTCCATAAAATATATTTAAAAAAAAAAATAAGCTACGTGTTTCTTCACCCTCCCAATAACTGATTGTGGGGGTTAGCAGAGATGGAGTACTCGTAGAGAGGCTGGGGAATTGGGAATTGGCTTTACTAAATTGGGACTTGAAGGGGAGGGAAAGTTTTTTATTTTGTCTTGAAGGGGCATGATTTGTGCAATAATACTCTCTTCATTATGTCTGCCCTATGATTCCTGAGATCTATACTATTGAAATTACAATAAAAAGATTTTGAAAAGAAAGAATAAGCTACGTGTTGAGGCCATGCTTTGCAGTGGTTTTAGGTGCTGTTTGAACAACACGCCTTTGCCGTTCTAAAAACGACTGTAAATACAACTTCTTGGGGCGGATTGCTTTAGATGACAAAGTAAAGTGAAGAGGAGCCGTTCCATGTGTACACTCTGCAGAGTTATGGTGGTCCTTGAAATTAATTGCATTACTAAAATCTGAAAAACAAAGAGTAATCTATAAATTGGGTGCTTTCTGAAAAATGTTCTTCCACTGTTCAAATAGTGAAAGCCTTTCGATATGTCTGTATGTATATTGTGTAATGTATTGTATACTTTTGATTGTATACTTTTATGAATCTGTGCTCCATACCATGTGATCATGGTCGTGAGTTAAATAAATGATGATGATGACATTATAATGTGTGAGAAACACTGCTATTGCAATTGTACACGTGAAGTCCACATATACCAGCTCTGACAGTGTGATAAAACACTGTTCCAGAAACGATTCCAAATGTGATGGAAGTTGGACCCATTACGGTTCCTCCATGTTGGATCCGGTTCCTCCGTTTCTTAGGGTTCTGGATCCCAAACAACCCTACTTGCGGGTCCATTTGGTTCCATGTGTACCCTCTCAGAGATACAGACCCGCAAAGAGTCCCATTTGGACCCCGGGTGGTCCCTAGACCCGACAATGAGAACCAGTGGACTAGTCGACCTTCACTGGTCAATCAGATGAGATGTTTCTACCACCCCCAGCCTTTCTCTAATAGGCTTAGAGGTCAAGCAGAAGCATAATTTATTGACTTGTAGCAGCTTCCATAAAAAGCGCCCGTGTTATTTCTTGGCTGTATTAGTTGTCTAGTACACTGGCAACAGCACGAATGCATTTAATATTGATTTTATATTCACCCCCACCACACGCCGACACGCGTCACTCAGTTTACTCACACATTTACACTCCAAGGCGCAATCGTTGCACAAGTAGAGAAAATAGCAGCTTGTGAGCTTGTAGATTGGCTATTTTCACAGCATTAAAATGTTTTTTTAAACAATAATGAAAAAGGAACGGTTTTGGACATACAAGGTTTCCATGCGACAGCAACGATTACGTTCATGCATATGCATTTTGGCAATACGAATGACAAGAATCGATCAATGACACACACTTAAGCTACCAAATTATCTCTAAGGCCACAGTACTCTCTCTCTCTCTCTCTCTCTCTCTCTCTCTAAACCACCAATTCCTACTCTCATGTGTCTTTGCACTCTCCATCTCATCCAACTAATCTGTCCATCTCTCTGTCTCCACCAGGGACGGCCATGCTCGATCAATACCACTGTGTGTGTGTGTGTGTGTGTGTGTGTGTGTGTGTGTGTGTGTGTGTGTGTGTGTGTGTGTGTGTGTGTGTGTGTGTGTGTGTGTGTGTGTGTGTGCTTCAGAGGGCTGCCGCTGAAGATATAGTGGTTGAGTTCAGAGCCACACAAGAGATGTTGCACGGTATAATCACAGCTGTACGGACAGACAGACAGACAGACAGACAGACAGACAGACAGACAGACAGAGCCACAATTCCATGGAGGGAGAGAGAGAGAGAACATTGGTGTTTACCAATGTTCCCATGGTGTGTACGTGTGT
>NW_027638746.1:5000-18416 GCF_951216825.1 Electrona antarctica
ACAGGAAACCAACATGGTGCTCCCACCAGGACGTTTCTGCTCCCAACACCCCTGAGATTCCTCCTCTCCATCTCTCCCCTCATCCCCCCCCCCCCCCCCCCCCCCCCTCATCACAGCATTGAAACAGCGTGTCAGGAGGAGTGAACATAATCATTTGTGAGCATGCATATGGTGAAATGTGTGGAGCAAGCGCATTGCTCTGCGCTCGGAAAAAGAAAACATTCCAAGTCGGGGCAAAGCTGTAGCGCTGCTTATATTTCTGTTTTGTCAGCGTCAATCCCCACTGGGACATCCTTTCTGGGTCATAATCACACAGACAAAACAAAATGTGCAAAGTAGACACGTCCCCGAGAGACGGGCGACTGAGAGATTGGGGAGAGAGAGCGAGAGAGAGAGAGATGAGGTTGAGAGAGAGAGGGAGGGAGAGGGAGATGGAGGTTGAGAGAGAGAGGGAGAGAGAGAGAGAGATGGCCTGTGACCAATGTTTAGCCCTGTGTTATTTGGTCATATAGGTTAATGTGTCGCCGGGGGACAATGTGTGGCCTGAGCCATCAGCTAAGCTAATACCATGTGTTCAGCTGTGCTGCGGCTCGTGGCGAGTCGACGCTGCAACAGCGTGCGTCTAATAGCTTCTATCTAGCCAACCCTGAAGTCAAACTCCAGGCGGAGTAATAACTACATTTTGTGCCGCATCTATCTCGACGTGACAAAAAGGCCTCTGCATCCTCCTGTCTGTGTTTGAATGCCTAAGCAGCATATTTAGACATGTCAGCATGGAGGCAATATGCATATTATAAAAGTGTGGACGCGTTAAAACGGCCAACCCACAAGGCCAAACAAAGTGTGTTACGTATGATTCTTGAGGACTATCTTTTTAAAGGAGCATTCAGTGATTTGGGAGATTTGGAAAACCACCCAGGTAACAAAATGTGCACATGCACGCTCTACAGTGGGGGGAAGTGCAACAGGCCAACAGCATGTGCACCAAGGCCCGCCCCCACTCGATCATGATTGGAGGAAGGCCCCTCTCATCCTGATTGGATGAAGGCTTTGCCACCCAAAGCCCAAACTGAAACTAGGGTTTTTTGACCCCAGGGGCTCACTGGGGACAGGGAGGAACTCATTATATGGTCAGCACACTCTATAGTAGGGAGAATTATCCAGAAAAAAAGAAAAAATAAGTGACTGTAAATCACTCTGGATTAAGAGCGTCTGCTAAATGCCTACATTGTACATTGTTGTGACATTGTGGAGCCATTGGTCCATTCATGCCACTTGCCCCGTGCTCTGCCTGCCGTGTGTCCACAGGCCGGTGATTCCAAAAACCTTTTGTTCATTTCAAGGACCCGCAGCTGTTACTATATATGCATTAGCCACAGTACCCCACAACTCTGATAGTGGTCCAATGGAACGGGTCCATTTGGTTCACCATCAGAGTTACCAATCATTTAGTTGGGTGGGTACCCCATGGAACCGGCTCAAGGACCAAGCTGGGGGTCTCCGGACCGCACTTTGAGAACCACACATCGCATGGCGTGCATGTGGTGTGCACGTGGATGACCTCACTCCCACATCTCTGTGCCCTGCATGGTTGTCTATGTCAGTGGTTCTCAAACAGTGGGTCGAGACCCACTTTGGGTCACAGTCATGACTAATGACCCAAAAGTACCAAAAAAGGTTAAGAAATGCTCATCAAAAGTGCTTTTATTATTTTCTGTATGTCTCTGCTCCCCAACCACCCCCTCTTATGAATGCATGTATGTCAATACAAATGTCTATCAGGCGAATCAATCCTCTCTCTCATGAGTCATGACTATCATTTTTCATAATAATAATAATAATAAACTTTATTTATATAGCACCTTTTTTGACAGTGTCACAAAGTGCTTAACAATATACAAACAACAGTGTTACATAGCAATCAAACAGCAATAAAATGACATTATGAAGGGAATTAAAAGCAAACATTGGTTATCGGTTTAAAAAGGCTTTCCTATAAAAGTGGGTCTTTAATTTAGTTTTAAAAATAGCCAAGGAGCTAATAGACCTCAGGTCAGATGGCAGGCTGTTCCAGAGATTTAGTTTTTCCATAAAGCGAACACAGAGTTGTTAAATTGTTAAATTAATCAGAAACCATCGTGGCTGATAGCAAACCACCCCCGTACATAAGAGTTTTAGACCACATTTCACTGCTAAACCGCATCGGTAAATTATGGCTTTAATTTTAGTAGTACTTAAATATAATTATCTATAATTATATTATGTTGCATTTAATTGACTTTAAGTGCTTTTTGATATTGTGTAGTGTGTTATTGTGTATGATTAGTAGGTACAGTTTTTACAACTGCACAACCAATAACCCTCTGGGGACAAATAATGTCTATAATCTATGTGTAAACAGTAAAAGGCAATAGTACGTTAGTGTGTTCCCAGATTCAGTGCTGAGACATTTTCTATTATGCTTAAAGGAGCACTTTGTCCATGTTCAACCTATCTTCATAATAATTGGTCCTCACTAAGATGGCACCATTTCAACCCACTCATTTACCTCTCAATGGTGAGCTATGGACAGTTCCAAAACCTGCCTACCAATGACATCATCCTTAACAGGGATTCCAAGCTAATAGAACATTTTTGGAAAGTTAGCATGCTGAAATAGAAGCCATTTAATAGAAAACTAACATGTTTCTGAACTGTCCACAGCCCTCCTCTGAGACATTAGTGAGGATATAGGTGTTTCTGAACTGTCCACAGCCCTCCTCTGAGACATTAGTGAGGATATAGGTGTTTCTGAACTGTCCACAGCCCTCCTCTGAGACATTAGTGAGGATATAGGTGTTTCTGAACTGTCCACAGCCCTCCTCTGAGACATTAGTGAGGATATAGGTGGAAAATGGGTCAAGTCGTCCTATAATGTATAGACCGTCACACCTGTGTTGAAAATAGGCAGTCTACAAGCTCACAACACGCCACGATGCGATGCGCTGTGAGCTTGCAGATCGCCTATATTCTGCGGGCACCGCCGACCGTGCAACAAGTTATGAATCAGGCTTTTGATAAAAGTAGGCTAATATCATATTTCCGCCGTTGGCTGCGGTTATCCAGCCAAGCCACCAGGCCCTCGGTATTATAATGCCATCCAGATGACGGCGTTTAAAGCCACGCTGCTGCTTGAAGCTGTGGGGTCATAATCTGGGTAATCTGACATAAAGCCTTTCCCCAACAGATATAATCCAATTAGAAGAGGAAAAACTCACCCAGACATGACTCCGTGATAGTGGACTGAATGGGGTAGTGGTTGGGGGGGTCAGGAGGGTGTGTGTGGATATATTGCAAATTAGGCTATATCCCGTCTACTCTGCACACAGACGCACGCACGCTCACATGCACGCACACTCTCCCTTTGATGTCTTTGTCCCATCTTAAGCCACATTAGAAATTTCCAGCTGAACAAATTTTGCAAGAATAGAGTACGTAGCATTTCAAGAATCGACTGTATTTTCGTATTATTTATTTTTGCCTCAAAGCCTCGCAACTCCGTGCCAAAGATTACTTCTAACATGTAGGCTATGTAAATATTTCAATTTGTTTCTCGCTTTGCTTAGATTGCTTAGCAATACAGTTGTTTCAGGCCGGGGGTGGAAGATGGAATTGTGAGATTGAAAAGGGTTTTCCGGGCTCCTCAAAGCCGGGGCCCCAGGGGAAGGTAAACTAAATTATTTTTCATTTTGTCTTGCTAAGAGCTGAAAGTGGACTGTGTGCACTCTGAATCCAGCATTTAGACACAAGGCAAACGGCCAGTGTTCTAAGCTGCTGAGAGAGGGAAAACAAAGTTGTTGTGACATCGTCAGGAAAATGATGTGTGTGGGAATTGTCAGGAAATGTGTGCACATAATAGAATCCTCAGTGTTACTTCATCCATTTGTAACCCAGAGCATGTACTAATGCAACCAAATGGACCCTATAAGGGATGGACCTTTACGGGTTGATTTGGTTTGGTTGCATTTGGTTTGGTGGCATTTGTAAATGAACAGTCAGGATTGCATTGCATCTATGAAACAATTGCATACAGTACCCTGTATAAGTTTGTACTGTATTGTATTGCCAGAGACCCATACATGTTTTTAGTCAAAATTATTCATCTCACTATTACAATATCACAGTTCATTACCATCAATCTACTGTGGCTTCACTGTGATTGACAGTTATAAATGGCATCCTATGGAAATTTAAATTCCCCGTTTGTGTGAAAACACGACATCTGGGATTGTTGAAGAGTTGAAGAATTCAATGAAACCCACACAGCAGCCACATGTCACTCTCAGGCAATTGTTATTTGGTTGGGAACACATACTTTATATGGACTATAGTTGTGAGTTTTGACGACAGTTATAACTCAGACATGAACTTTAACCACTCAAACCTTAGCTTTGAGTGGCGAACATTCGACAAAAATAGCCATTTGTACATGCTCCGAGTTAAATTAACACATTTTGCTGTGTCCTCAAGACTGTTGTTGGTGCGGAAATGCTCCTCTTATAACTGTTAATAATAATAGAGATCTGCCAGATCTGGTCCAGCACTGGTCCACAGAGTGCCTCAAAGGTGTGACCAACCCAGTCTTACCTATATGGCACCTATACCCAGCACGTCTGCGCGTAACACGCGGATGCTCGAGCCCTGCATACGCCCACTTTAAAATAGGACTGGATCTAAAAGTGCTCTTTGAGAAGCCTGGTGTAGCTCGGCCCTAAAGCACAGGCAGGCAGCGGTGGCCGAACGGTTTGCGGAGCGGTCTTGATACCGGAAGGTCGCCAGTTCGTATCCCCGGACCGGCACGTTAAAATTACCACCGCTGAAGTGCCCTTGAGCAAGGCATTGAACCACTACCATGAAATGTTCTATGAGCAGGGTCTGGCTGGAAACAAGTATCTGATGCTTAGTCCAGTTACCCTGGGTAAATATAGTAACTTTGCTTTGCAGTGTTCTGCACCC
Organism: Electrona antarctica; assembly: GCF_951216825.1. Taxonomy (NCBI): domain Eukaryota; kingdom Metazoa; phylum Chordata; class Actinopteri; order Myctophiformes; family Myctophidae; genus Electrona; species Electrona antarctica. The sequence goes on from NW_027638746.1 coordinate 9,996, forward strand.
TGATTCATATCACTGTCTACAATTGGTTGCACATGTTTAATGTAAATGAATGAAATTACTTTGTTGTAGGCCTACCATATACAACCTGCACATTGTCCATATCATCACTGCACTGTCAAATCCATAGCAAACTCATATTTAAATATAAATATTATTAACCCATTTAGGCCTGACTTCGACATTTTTCAAAATCCTGACAGTTTTCTGAAAAACCTTATGTTTCTGTATCAGTGGTGCTCAATATTTGCCAATATATGCCTCCGCCCCCCCATCTGAAAATATGTTGTTCCAGGGACCTCCCCAGAAGCAAAGATCTGAGTTAAAATGTTCACTCTGTAATAATATATATTCTAAGATTTGAGGCACATTTTCACATTTTTCTAAAATAGCAGACCTACAAGTTCATAGCTGAGCTTGTAGATCTGCTATTTTTCAATAGCTAAAGTATAACAATGCTTAAAAAAAAAAAGGGGTTCCCACCCAAAATGGGTTAATTCATATTTATATTTATTTTATATTTTATATAAATATTTATCACACACGTGTGAATTGAGGGGCGCAGCAAAGGGTAGTATTTATATGAGCCCTTTGGCTGACCTTTGGAATTGTTGGAATTTAGAAAATAAAACGTACTTTATAATTTTACCTTAGGCGTGCTTTTGAAGCCTGTTTATTCACTTACGCGACCTGTTTCCTGCTGTGAATTGAGTGTGACTGACAACTTGTTTACCATTGTTTTGGAAATTTCTATTTTGTAAGGCAACCTCACTTTTTAATTGCCTAATTATAACATAATACTCTTACCAGCTTGTCAAAACAATGCCATTTACTGCTTTTTATCGAAATAAAAGGTATTATGCAGAATTGAGTTCAGGCTTTTAGCCCGGCCCGCAACAATATTTTTTGTTTCTCATTTGGCCCCTTGGGGAAAATAATTGCACACCCCTGCTCTAAACAAGCATTTAAAGTCCATAGACTTAGGCTGCCACATGATGAAATTTCAAAAATCGATGCATTGGAGGGTAAATGGCGCTTTACATAGATTGTGTATTACATTCACCCAACACCCATTCACACACACATTCATACACCGATGCCGGAGGAAACCATGCAAGGTACCAACCTGCACATCGGGAGCAATTAGGGGTTCAGTGTCTTGCTCAAGGACACTTCGACACTAACTCTGGGGGAGCCTGGGTTCGAACTGACAACCATGCGGTTCCCATCCAGCCACTCTACCCTCTACCACTCTTGTGTCGGCCATTTCCTTGTAGCTCTAGAGGGGACTCTGGTCAACTCAGTATACGACTTAAGTGGTTAACCACTGCTTATGATCTAGAATACAACATCCATAACACAGGATGTTTGGCTCTGTAAATCAAGTATTGGTGCTTGAGATCGGTTGTTTATTTGACTTGAATTTGGAACATTCTGGCCTTGGATCTGCCGTTAATGGCACATACAACTGACTTTGGTTAATATGTCTGTGGAGACTAATAGTGCTGATATTTGGCCGTATTTGGACTCATCCATAAACATGCTATTAGTGGCATGTAAATTGCAGCGCTTCCAAACAGCTGTGTGGCTGTAAGGAAGCCAGACGTGCAGAGGAGAGCATCCTTGCGTCCTTGTATCCTAGAGTCCTTAACATATGGAGGACCTCTAAATATCGAATCTTACGCTGAGAATAATTCATTAATGGTGGATTGTGTGTGTGTGCGTGCGTGTGTGCGCGCGTGTTAAGCACGATGTAGAGTAATGACTTATATCTGTATCTAATTCCGAACGCAGCACCACAGGACTGTACAAACACAGCTGCTACACACACACACACACACACACACACACACACACACACACACACACACACACACCATGTCCCCATAAACACAAACATATACACACATGCATATTTCTACATGATAAAACATTCAAAGATGAATCCCTGTAGTAGTGTGTACACAATGTTTGCACAAACAAGTGTTCAAAATGTGTACACACGCACGCACGCACGCACGCATACAGACACACGCACGCACGCAAACAGACACACGCACACGAGAACAAGCAGTAGTATAAACAACCATCAATAAATAGTATCAATGAGTGGGGGCAGGTCACCAATGTGTGTGTGAGCTGGCTGAGGTGATGAGCCAATTACGCACACTCGCTCGATCGCACGCACGCACGCACGCACGCACGCACGCACGCACGCTCGCACGCACGCTCGCACGCACGCACGCACGCACAACTGTAACAAGAGGTCAGTGCTCTCAGACAGAACCAACTAGCTGACAACAACAAGCCATGTGTCTAATTCACAGCCATGATGGGAGAGGAGCTGCAGATGTACTAGTATTAGTTACTGTATGTACTAGAGATACTAGAGTCCATGAAACAGTAAATGTATTAGTATTAGTTACTGTATGTACTAGAGATACTAGAGTCCATGAAACAGTAAATGTATTAGTATTAGTTACTGTATGTACTAGAGATACTAGAGTCCATGAAACAGTAAATGTATTAGTATTAGTTACTGTATGTACTAGAGATACTAGAGTCCATGAAACAGTAAATGTATTAGTATTAGTTACTGTATGTACTAGAGATACTAGAGTCCATGAAACAGTAAATGTATTAGTTACTGTATGTATAGAGATACTAGAGTCCATGAAACAGTAAATGTATTAGTTACTGTATGTATAGAGATACTAGAGTCCATGAAACAGTAAATGTATTAGTATTAGTTACTGTATGTACTAGAGATACTAGAGTCCATGAAACAGTAAATGTATTAGTTACTGTATGTATAGAGATACTAGAGTCCATGAAACAGTAAATGTATTAGTTACTGTATGTATAGAGATACTAGAGTCCATGAAACAGTAAATGTATTAGTTACTGTATGTATAGAGATACTAGAGTCCATGAAACAGTAAATGTATTAGTTACTGTATGTATAGAGATACTAGAGTCCATGAAACAGTATTAGTTACTGTATGTACTAGAGATACTAGAGTCCATGAAACAGTACATGTAAGGTAATAAAATGTGGACTGGTACATGTATCGCAATAGTGCCACAATAGTGTTCTGTTTGGTGAACAAAAATGCACAATGATCTATTAACTAACAATCACTGCGCAAAAAGCATGGAATATACGGATGTGTATATTACAGGAAACTCCCGTTAAACTTTCCAACTTTTCCAACGTGAATATAACATAGTAAATTAAATAATGTATACTAGATATCAAGAGTACGAGTGCACTGGCACGAGGAGTCCATGGGGTCACCACACACATTCAGTAGGGTTCATTGAGCAATCTGCATGCAAGTTCACATTATGTCCTCAGAGTGGCGCTATAGGGGCTACATCATGTTGTCGTTCAAACTAGGGATGTTAATAGTTAATTGTTCGAATCAAATCAAATCACATTTATTTATAAAGCACATTTAAAAACAATTTTCATTGTACCAAAGTGCTGTAAAGAACATCTCAATATGACGGGCACAGACAATAGGTGGGCAACCAAAAACAGACAATAAAAAACACATTTATAAATTGTTAAAAGCCAACAAACTAAACAATATCACGGACAATCAAACGCTTGGGAGTAAAACAGGGTTTTGAGCCTGGATTTAAAAATGTAAACGGAGGGGGAGGTTCTAATTGAGTAGGGGATGGTGTTCATTAATCGATTAATCACCGTTAAGAAATGAGTCGGTTAAACTTAACAGTTTCGTCTCTGCTTTTGCATGTGATGTGACAGACAAGACAGTGCACTTTTCATTTGATTCTATTTCTCATACAAAGATACCATTGCCTGGCCCTGTATCACAAATGGTCAAATAAAATTTCATTAATGAAAGATAATATGCCTTTTGTATTCTTTCTGTATATCAGCAAAGTGTAGATTTATATGTTAGACATTGAGGGAAATTAAGATTCTCAAGATTAAAAAATTAAACTCTGCTTATCAACTAACCCGGTTAATCAATCGATAAGCTTATCAAAATGTATCAATTAACTATTGATGAATAAATCAATATTTCCCGTCCATAATTCAAACTAATAGAGTCCATCCTCCAGGGAGCATGGCTGTGCTTAGCAGGTTTCAGGAAATACACCCAATAGATTGTGAGATATACTGTACAGTATGTACAACATTTTGGCCAAATGGTGGCGCTAGAGGAAAAGAAGGCCACATGGAAGGTCTTAAACGAGGTATCATTCTTGAGATACGTTGTTTGGGGCCGTCAGCTTCCCTAACGTCTGTCTCTACTTCAGCTTCCCTAACGTCTGTCTCTACTTCAGCTTCCCTAACGTCTGTCTCTACTTCAGCTTCCCTAACGTCTGTCTCTACTTCAGCTTCCCTAACGTCTGTCTCTACTTCAGCTTCCCTAACGTCTGTCTCTACTTCAGCTTCCCTAACGTCTGTCTCTACTTCAGCTTCCCTAACGTCTGTCTCTACTTCAGCTTCCCTAACGTCTGTCTCTACTTCAGCTTCCCTAACGTCTGTCTCTACTTCAGCTTCCCTAACGTCTGTCTCTACTTCAGCTTCTCTAACGTCTGTCTCTACTTCAGCTTCCCTAACGTCTGTCTCTACTTCAGCTTCCCTAACGTCTGTCTCTACTTCAGCTTCCCTAACGTCTGTCTCTACTTCAGCTTCCCTAACGTATGTCTCTACTTCAGCTTCCCTAACGTATGTCTCTACTTCAGCTTCCCTAACGTCTGTCTCTACTTCAGCTTCCCTAACGTCTGTCTCTACTTCAGCTTCCCTAACGTATGTCTCTACTTCAGCTTCCCTAACGTCTGTCTCTACTTCAGCTTCCCTAACGTCTGTCTCTACTTCAGCTTCCCTAACGTCTGTCTCTACTTCAGCTTCCCTAACGTCTGTCTCTACTTCAGCTTCCCTAACGTCTGTCTCTACTTCAGCTTCCCTAACGTCTGTCTCTACTTCAGCTTCCCTAACGTCTGTCTCTACTTCAGCTTTCCAATCGCCTGTCTCCTTCCCATCTCCTTCTCAGCTTTCCTATAGTCCTTCCTTTTCCTTCTCTCTCTCTCTCTCTCTCTCTCTCTCTCTCTCTCTCTCTCTCTCTCTCTCTCTCTCTCTCTCTCTCTCTCTCAGCAGCCTGGGATACATGAGAGAGGGCAGGGGGGACAGACCGCTAGGGAGGGTGAGAATGATGAGAGAGATAAGAGAGAAAGAGAGAGATAGAGAGAGAAAAAAAGAATGAATGGGTGTATGTAGAATGAAGGAGAGAAAGAGGAGTATGAGTGGATTCAGGGACAGAGCACGCACCCGCGCACGCACGCACCCACCCACGCACGCACGCACACACACACAACAACAGTCACCCAACGCCTTGAGAAGAGAATACATAATGCCACAGAGAGTGACTGTAATCAACTCTGATAAATATTAATAAACATTAATATACACTCTAGGGTGGGAGGGAGCCAGCAACAGAGAGAGAGAGAGAGAGAGAGAGAGAGAGAGAGAGAGAGAAATGTTTGTGCCTTTGTCCTTATTGTCTGTTATAGGAAGCCATTTTCACTCTGACATCTCGCCTGTGTTTTTTTGCAAAGACACGCACATGCGCACACACACACACACACACACACACACACACACACACACACACACACACACACACACACACACACACACACACACACACACACACACACACACACACACACACACACACACACACACACACACACACACACACACACACACACACACACCACTCTTCTCATTATCAGCCCATTTCCCCGTGTTTGCTTCCGTTGTTTATCTCCTCTTTCTTTGGAGGGTAGGATAAGAGGCATGCACAGCACCCACCCACAGCCACTCACCCACCCACTCACCCACAGCCACTCACCCACCCACTCACCCACAGCCACCCTAACCCCCACCCACCCACCCACCCACCCACAGCCACTCACCCACCCACTCACCCACAGCCACCCTAACCCCCACCCACCCACCCACCCACTCACCCACAGCCACCCACCCACTCACCCACAGCCACCCTAACCCCCACCCACCCACCCACCCACCCACTCACCCACAGCCACCCACCCACTCACCCACAGCCACCCTAACCCCCATCCACTCACCCACCCTCAGCCACCCACCCACTCACCCACAGCCACCCTAACCCCCACCCACCCACTCACCCACAGCCACCCACCCACTCACCCACAGCCACCCTAACCCCCATCCACTCACCCACCCACAGCCACCCACCCACTCACCCACAGCCACCCTAACCCCCACCCACCCACTCACCCACAGCCACCCTAACCCCCACCCACCCACTCACCCACAGCCACGCTAACCCCCATCCACCCACCCACCCACAGCCACCCACCCACTCACCCACAGCCACCCTAACCCCCACCCACCCACAGCCACCCTAACCCCCTTCCACCCACCCACCAACAGCCACCCACCCACTCACCCACAGCCACCCTAACCCCCACCCACCCACCCACCCACAGCCACCCTAACCCCCACCCACCCACTCACCCACAGCCACCCGAACCCCCACCCACCCACTCACCCACAGCCACCCTAATAATTTTTAAAACAAATAGTTAACCAATGAAATAGGGCTAAAACTGGTGTCATGGGCTTTGCTCTATATAGAGTTGCAGTAATCTAGACGGGAGGAGATGAATGTAGGAATTGCTGAGCACGCACACACAACATGCACATACAACACGCACACACAACACACACAACACGCACACACGCACACACACACACGCAGAAAGAAAGAAATAGCTGATAATAATGGGACTGGCTCAACAGATTTAAATGTGTGTTAAAATTAAGATCACCTTCAAAATGTATTCCTAAATTTCTGGTTCCACACGAGTGGCGAAATCTGCCAGATTATGATTGTTCAATTATAGTATAGGGACAGCGTTCTGATTTGCTATTATTTAGCTGTAAAAGGCTTTGAGCCATCAGTGCACATCCTCTGAGCATCCTTTGAGGACGGTTTAGTCCCGAGGATTCATGGCCAGGTATACAGTCGTGCATCATCTGCATAACAGAGGAAATTGATTGTTGTGTTTACAGATAATGTGGCTTAATGGAAGAATGGAGAGTGAGAATAATATCAAAGCAAAAGAATATAGCCTCTCTCTCTCCCCTCCCTCTCCCTCTCCCTCTCCCTCTCCCTCTCCCTTCCCCTTCCCCTCCCCCTCCCTCTCTCCCCCTCCCTCTCTCTCTCTCTCTCTCTCTCTCTCTCTCTCTCTCTCTCTCTCTCTCTCTCTCTCTCTCTCTCTCTCTCTCTCTCTCTCTCTCTCTCTCTCTCTCTCTCTCTCTCTCCCTCTCTCTCCAGCCCCCTCTGTGAGTATGGGTGTGTGCGACGTGCGTATGTGTGAGGTAGTTATCTCTTATTTTCGCTGCTGTAGTCGTAGTGATGTGTGGTGTTTTGCCGCAGGGCTGAATTTTCAATGTTCACTTTCACTTTATTTGTCATTTCACATATTTGCACATATAAAACGAACATTTTTTGTCATGATTATGAATTGAATACCCAGGACCTGAACAGAAACAAGACCACAAGGACTATTTTTCGGTGGGTGCTATCCTTTTAGACTAAGTGTTTGACTCTGTACTCTGTAGCCCACCATGCAAGGTGACCTGTGACTACTGGACCTCCCTGGCGCTGATGGCTCTAATTAGACCCAGCTGGCACTGGAGACAGCACCTGTTCGAATCGTCTTGAAGAAAACATCCAGTAAGTGTACATGTGAGTCGAACAGGCCATACGCCAAAGGAAGACCCAGTACTAGAGGTCAAGGCATTGACCACGAAACACGTTACGAAAAATGTGTTTCTCTGACGAAAGACATTGGTCCGTCCGAATTCACCACATAAACCCTACTACTTTATGCTTTGTCGTACAATAGTGTCGTGTGAAAACAGAGAAAACAATCAATCTCACAGCTCACATTATTTTATGTTTTTTGGGGGACAATTTCAGTATATTTTGGCAATAATGACCGAAATAGGAACGCCAGGTTGAAAGTGGCTAATATAGGATGGTAGTGTTGCGTAGCCGACGATCAGAGATCTCCGCCTACTGCAGGGATCTAACCAGGAACCTTCCAATTCCGAAGAGTCTGCTCTAACTACTGAGAGCCGTAGTCTGAGAGACACAGCGTAGGAACCAGGTAGGACCAGATGTACCCAGAGAGAGAGAACCAGGTAGGACCAGATGTACCCACACACTTCTCTGAGCTTTCCTACGAAACAGACAGCAACGCAAAATCTAACTTACACAAATATGACAAAGAATGACAAAGAAAAATGTACATTTAAACACGTTTGACTGATTGACTGTATGTGTGTGTGTGTGTGTGTGTGTGTGTGTGTGTGTGTGTGTGTGTGTG
>NW_027638745.1:0-19728 GCF_951216825.1 Electrona antarctica
TGAGACGCTTTGGTCAGTAGAATTCACAGGCATCCCCTGGGCCATGGTCAACCTCAAGAGGTGAGACGCTTTGGTCAGTAGAATTCACAGGCATCCCCTGGGCCATGGTCAACCTCAAGAGGTGAGGCGCTTTAGTCAGTAGAATTAGCCCTTCACTAAGTCCCTCCCCAACCAATCCTTGTCCAATAGGCACGTTAGCAGCGAAGAAAGCTTGACCTGCATAGCAACCGTTGCTAAACTATTTGGATTGGCATTGGACAATCGCTTTTTGGGGAGGGATTTAGTGAAGGGCTAATTCACAGGTATCCCCTGGGCCATGGTCAACCTCAAGAGGTAAGGCCCTTTGGTCAGTAGAATTCACAGGCATCCCCTGGGCCATGGTCAACCTCAAGAGGTGAGACACTTTGGTCAGTAGAATTCACAGGCATCCCCTGGGCCATGGTCAACCTCAAGAGGTGAGACACTTTGGTCAGTAGAATTCACAGGCATCCCCTGGGCCATGGTCAACCTCAAGAGGTAAGGCCCTTTGGTCAGTAGAATTCACAGGCATCCCCTGGGCCATGGTCAACCTCAAGAGGTGAGACGCTTTGGTCAGTAGAATTCACAGGCATCCCCTGGGCCATGGTCAACCTCAAGAGGTGAGACGCTTTGGTCAGTAGAATTCACAGGCATCCCCTGGGCCATGGTCAACCTCAAGCGGTGAGGCGCTTTGGTCAGTAGAATTCACAGGCATCCTCTGGGCCATGGTCAACCTCAAGAGGTGAGGCGCTTTGGTCAGTAGAATTCACAGGCATCCCCTGGGCCATGGTCAACCTCAAGCGGTGAGGCGCTTTGGTCAGTAGAATTCACAGGCATCCTCTGGGCCATGGTCAACCTCAAGAGATGAGACACTTTGGTCAGTAGAATTCACAGGCATCCCCTGGGCCATGGTCAACCTCAACCTCACTTCTGCGTTGCTTTCGGAACTCGCCCTGCGTGCATTAATGACGTTAAACCACCCCCTCGAGTGTAATATTGCAATTATACAACCCTTAAAACTAAGAAAATCGCTGAAAAAACATTGTTTTAATGACGGATGTAGTCACTACAGTACGACCACAAATGTCCCAAGAAACTAGCTAGCCTAGCCACCGAGTTTGCTGCGCTCTGTGAGAACAGAGCAGCTGAATTCTTTGTTTTTAGGTGTTGAGTGGTGCTCGTTTGAACCACGGCTAGAAGGCTGTTTTCAACCAATCAGATTGCTTCCTCGAAACGACCTGTTGTATAATTGGCGTAAAGAACCCGCTGCGACCGCATGCCCTTACTGAGGTCGACCCCAGGCAGGGTTCGAACCCACAACTTTCCGCATGAAAGGCATAGGCTCTAACCACTACACTATAGGGCGGACCCAGATTTGATGTCCAGTATAATAATCAATTTCTGTGTCCACCCGTCTCTCTCTCTCTCTGTCTCTCTCTCTCTCTCTGTGTCTGTCTTTCTGTCTCCAGTGGGGTAGGTCGTAACTGGGGCTGGGCGTCGGCAGGAAGCAGCATTCTGGCTGAGTTCGGGACCCTGCACATGGAGTTTGTTCACCTGTCATATCTGACTGGGAACCCTGCCTACTATCAGAAGGTGTGTGTGTGTGTGTGTGTGTGTGTGTGTGGTGGGGGGGTGTGGGGGTGTGGGGGGGGTGGGGGGTGGGTGTGTGTGTTAAAATTAACGTTTTATTTCAACTCACCCAATTACTAGTAGATGATGACTAACAACATGTTGGTCTTAATAGTCAGAGGACACAGTATCGTATTAAAATGGTGGTTAGAGAAGATTGTAAAGTGACGGTTTGAAGTTAAAACAGTCCTATAATAGTTAAAACAAAAGCATTACGTTTCTTCTTTGTGTCCATGAAAAAAATATGTACAGGAAGTGAAGTTCACTTATGTGGTGAATAGTGGAGATTTCACATCAACTATTTTTGCTCTTCTTGAAAATAAATGACCTTTTTTATTTTTAAGGACACCGGGTTGAAAGACCTTGTTAATGCTAGTGGTGTTCTGATGAGAACATGAGATCTAGGTCATTCATTGACTGTATATGAGCTCAGCCAAGGCTGACATTTTGATAAGCGCTGAACCAACATTGCTGATGTTTTGTCGCAATATAAACTCGCCTAAGTGTCGGCTGGCTTCAGAAACATTACACAGCAAGTGAAACATCTCCCCACGCTCTGTGCTTGTGTTAATGTCGGACCGTGCGCGTGGGGTGTGTGTGTGCGCGTGTGGGGTGTGTGTGTGTGCGCGTGTGTGGGGTGTGTGAGCGTGTGTGTGTTCCCTGTCGCCCAGAGGAATGACATATTTGTTTATGCTCTCATTACACTCTGTAATGTGAGCGAGCCATTACCATGTTTCATCCTGATGGAAAGACCAGCGCTCACAAACACTGGCTCTCAAAGAGGGTCACCTACAGAGACCAGAGACTGGCTCTCAAAGAGGGTCACCTACAGAGACCAGAGACTGGCCCGCATTAATACAGCATCCTCTCAAAGAGGGTCACCTACAGAGACCAGAGACTGGCCCGCATTAATACAGCATCCTCTCAAAGAGGGTCACCTACAGAGACCAGAGACTGGCCCGCATTAATACAGCATCCTCTCAAAGAGGGTCACCTACAGAGACCAGAGACTGGCCCGCATTAATCGATGTAATCGATAATAAGACGTCTTTCTGTTTTGTTATCTTTACAATACACCAGCGAAAATAGTGAAAACAGCAAATCTATGCAACGTGCTTCTCGATTATTCAATTAATCTAAAAAATAACATTTTATTCACAAAACAAAAACAAAAGTTGCATGTTTTAAGTGTTCTTGTCTCCGTGTTGCAGGTGATGCACATCCGTAAGCTGCTAGCCAAAATGGACCGCCCCAACGGACTGTATCCAAACTACCTGAACCCTCGCACCGGCCGCTGGGGACAACGTGAGTATTTTGTCTTTGGCAGTGACACACATCGTGAAGAAAGGATGATTTGGTTCACAGATGGGGAGGGGCCGGGGGGGATTCTATTAGTTTTTTTTTCTTTAAAGATTCATCTAACCGACTCAAATTGAGTCGGATAGATTTATCTCCGTTTTCATTTGGTTCTTCTTTGGTTCAGGCGGTGCTAAATGAAAAGCCACGATAACAGTCTGGGTGTTTTGAATTGAACCCTTCTCATTTGTTTTGGCATGGGTGTTTTGAATTGAACCCTTCTCATTTATTTTGGCATGGGTGTTTTGAATTGAACCGTTCTCATTTATTTTCCCTCCTCATCCAGGGTCTGTATAGAGCGTCGCAGTCCCGCCTCCTACCCTGACCCAGGAAATGAAACCCAATGCATTATTCTCATAGACATTTCGTAAAGTATTTATTTAAAGACGGTTACGCCGCGGACAAAGCCAACTCGAGTCGTGACAACTCATGACAACACAAACAATATTTTGGACCAAACAATTAATTAGAAAGAAGAAAAAAACGGCAGGTTACAACACTTTCTTTGTTGTTTTTCTTCTTTGTAATTATTTGTTTGGTCCAAAATATTGTTTGTGTTGTCATGAGTTGTCACGACTCGAGTTGGCTTTGTCCGCGGCGTAACCGTCTTTAAATAAATACTTTACGAAATGTCTATGAGAATAATGCATTGGGTTTCATTTCCTGGGTCAGGGTAGGAGGCGGGACTGCGACGCTCTATTCAGGCTGCATTAAGGCATCACTGTGTCACACATCTGTACTGCCGGAAAAAACACACACAACCACAAGCCGAATGAGTAGAGAGACGAGAGTAGCGAGGGTACACACACACACACACGCACACACAGACACGCCCGCGTGGGAGAATATAGTTTTGGATGCATACAGTAGCTCCTTGATGCTGCAGCGACGTGCAAATGTAAATGCAAATTTCCACTGTCTGTGGGGAGATAAGGTATTCAGTTCTATTCGGGGGTGTCCGAAACGCCCTTTAGGATTTAGAGCACTGGTTTGGAACAGTGTGGTTCTCAAAAAAATAGCAGATATACAAGGTCACAGCGTGTTCACTTTGTGCTGTGCTTTGAGCTTGTACATCTGCTATTTTTAGAAAAATATCAAAAATATCATAATTTTGTGGTGCAGCCACTCCATTGCGTAGCTATGTGTGTCCCTGGCTGGCTGGCTGGGTCCGTCCGAGGACGGAAATAGCGTTTTTTCCAAGCAGTGACACCAAGGGTCACTGTTGCGTGCGTGCGTGTGTGCGTGCGTGCGTACAGTACGAGTACAGTACAGCACCAATCAGTTCAGACTGGTCTGATTTTTTTTTGTAATTTTTGAATAAATATTTGAAGAAAACTCAGGATTTAGAAGGTGCTTTGGCCGGGTCTTTTAAAGTGGGACAGGGCAGTCAGTCAGGGCAGATTCGGAGTAGAGTCGCTGCTTCTTCACCTGGAAAGGAACCAGCTTAGGTGTTTCGGGCATCTGGTTAGGATTCCTCTCGGGCGTCTCCCTAGGGAGGTCCTCGAGGCACGTCCCACTGGGAGGAGACCCCGGGGCAGACCAAGGCACAGTTGGAGGAAACGCATCGACTCACTGGCCTTGGAACGTCTCGGGATCCCCCAGGAGGAAGTTAGTCTGGAGCTCTCTGGTGGAGCTGTTGCCCCCGAGACTCGACTACGGATAAGCGGTTGAAGATGGATGGATGGATGGACAGGGTAGTCAGTCGTCTGTCTGGGAGTCAGAGGAAGGTTGCCAGTTCGATCGCAGCCTAGCTGTCCCGGCATGGAGTCAGTGTTGTCCTTGAGCATTACACTGTAGCTCTGAAGGGCTCCCTGGGCGCTGCCTAGTGGCTGCCCACTGCCGCTAAAACAGTCACCATGGCTTAAGTTAAATGCAAGAGGACAAATGCTGGGCATATGCAAATGTGCTTGGCGAAAGAATCTCAAAGCTTTCCCCCTCCAGTGTGTTGGAGAGTGGGATGGATGGATGGATGGATGGAGGGATGGAGATAGGGAGGGAGGGAGATAGGGAGATGGGGCGTGTACTGATGAATGCGTGGATAAGGAGATGGAACAGATGGGTGCTTATGGCTGCCGACTTGGCTAGACGCTGGCCAGGGGCGGGTGATGAACGATGTTTTGTGCGTGTTTTGCATTTCTTTGTCCGCACGTGTGTGCACATTGGATATAGTGTGTGTGTGTGTGTGTGTATCCCGTCGGTGTGTACATATTTTAGCATGTAATAAGTCAGCAGTTCTCGGGTGTTTAGTGATTAGATTTATTACAGAATTCCACAACAGCCGATGATCGCGTTCACAAAATGTATTTTCCTGGTGAATATATAGAGACCGTCTGCCCTTTCCCCTAAAAACACTGGCAAAAAGAAACTGGCGGTGGTGGAAGAATTAGTGTGTGCGTGCGTGCACGACTGCACGTGTGCATGTGTGTCACCTAATGTCTATGCAGGCCTCAAATACAGTCAATACAATTGGAGACAGTGTTGGTTCCTTCACCTCTTGTCCTTCACTTACTGGTTAATTACTAGGAGACAACTTCACTTTAATTACTAGGAGACAACTTCACTTTAATACTGCTCTCCAGCCACAGCTATTACACCATGCAGGAGGCAGACAGACAGGCAGGAGGCAGGCAGACAGACAGACAGTGTTAATTAACGTACCAATGGAACTACGTTGGTTCCATCTGTACACTCTGTTATGTAGTATGTGTGTTGTGAGAGAGAGAGAAAGAGGGGAGTGAATTTTGCACAGTAAAATGTGGAATGTTTCTGTAAAAACATTATACAAGCCTGATTGCGTGGCGCGAATTGACGTTTGTTGCGCTTGTAGATCTGCTACTTTTGCTGTTTTTGAATCGGACTCTTGAAAAGTCCCCAATGAAATGTGTTCATGCGGCATCACACTCATTTTAACCACTTTATCCATTTGTAAAAAATACACGTTTTTCCAGTGTAGGATGGATTGGACAGTGTTGACGGAGAAAGCAATTCATTATGTGAGATGGAGATATGGTTACGACTGCTGTGAGAATCCCAATTACTTTTGCTAGTGGTTGATGATTAATCACAGTTTATAATTAAGTTTTTCGTGTGTGTGTGTGTGTGTGTGTGTGTGTGTGTGTGTGTGTGTGTGTGTGTGTGTGTGTGTGTGTGTGTGTGTGTGTGTGTGTGTGTGTGTGTGTGTGTGTGTGTGTGTGTGTGTGTGTGTGTGTGTGTGTGTGTGTGTGTGTGTGTGTGTGTGTGTGTGTGTGTGTGTGTGTGTGTGTGTGTGGGGGGGGGGGGGGGGGATACTGTACATTTTCTCGGTCACAACCGCAAGCACTTGTTCTGAGCCAAAATGAAACCGCTTCCCGCCTTTGTGCCAACATTTGCACCGTCATTTCTTGTGGAAGGGGCTGACATTGTTTTGATACATGGTCAGACAGTTGTTGTGCAGGCTGGCAGTCCTGGCCGACCTCCATGCCCCCAGAGAGAGAGAGAGAGGATGATGAGAGGGATATGTATGAAATGTATAGTCCAGTTGGAATGGGAGAAGTGTGTGTTTGGTAACACACACACGTACACACACACAGAGGCAGTTGGTCGCTGCGACATCGACGCGTAAATCCATTGAACTTATCGTTGCTGTCAGGCAGAAATCTCTTATCTGTTCTAACATTTTGTGTTTTTTCGTAAATCAACGCCCTACCTCATGATACTACAGCAGTATCAAAAGTAGCAGATCCACAAACGTATCGAGCTTGTAGTGATCATCTGCTACTTTTGCTATTACAAAAAATAATAATAATAATCCTGAAAACTTGAAAAGTAACAGTTTTGGACATAATTATGTGGTCACCCGACAGAGATGATATTGCACACATTGTACCGTGCATAGACACAACGCCCACATTCCCAAACTGTGGAACAAACTCCCCCATTACAGTTAGAACTGCAGATTCCAGATTCACTCCCAATTCCCAGAACATAATCTGAAGACTCAACCTCAGCCCTTATTAGCACCTGACCTAGATTGTCATTTGTTCTCATGGTTTTGTTACTTGGGCTTGAGCAAAAGTAATTCATATAGATTCACAATCATTTTAACCATCCACCCATCCATCCATCCACCCATCTTCAACCGCTTATCCGTAGTCAGGTCGCGGGGGCAACAGCTCCACCAGAGAGCTCCAGGCTTCCCTCTCCAGAGCAAAATTAGTAACTTCCTCCTGGGGGTACCCGAGGCGTTCCAAGGCCAGTGAGACGATGTGATTCCTCCATCTGCGCCTTGCTCTGCCCCAGGGTCTCCTCCCAGTGGAACGTGCGGCGAGGACCTCCCTAGGGAGACGCTCGAGAGGCATCCTAACCAGATGCCCGAACCACCTAAGCTGGCTCCTTTCCAGGCGAAGAAGCAGTGACTCTACTCCGAGTCTCTCTCGCGAGATCATTTTAACCACTTAACAATATTTGATACTTTGGTTATTCAAAAATAGCAGAAATAGAAGCTCAAATTCTGGAACATGTGCAAATCTTTGTATAATATATTTGTGTGTGTGTGTGTGTGTGTGTGTGTGTGTGTGTGTGTGTGTGTGTGTGTGTGTGTGTGTGTGTGTGTGTGTGTGTGTGTGTGTGTGTGTGTGTGTGTGTGTGTGTGTGTGTGTGTGTGTGTGTGTGTGTGTGTGTGTGTGTGTGTGTGTGTGTGTGTGGGGAATAAGACAAGCAGAAGTCATAAGAACTTACTGTTAGGATTAGGGCTGCAACGATTAATCGTAATCGAATCGATTATTCAATTAGTTGTCAATTAATTTAGTAATCGATTAATCGAATCGGCAACTAATCACTAGTTTTTTGCAATTTATCATAGGTTATTTCCCACTTAACCATAGTTTTTCCAGTGTTAAGTGTTCTAAACTAAAGAGGAGTGAGCCATCTCTCTTCCCTTACAATCTGAATCTGATGATAGTTGCACAGTAGCGACTGCAAAGCAAAATATGACACACAACGATTATAGTATCAAGAACAAAAAATATGGCTTGAATATTTATTTTTAAATTACCTATTTGAGTTCAGAAGAGTACTGTTCCTTTTAGACTGACACATGTGTAGCTATTCTTTAATCAAATGTATGCAGTCAGAATAAGCCTAAAGACACCATGAGTTGCTTTCATTTATTTTAATTTTGTTTGTCTTTTATTTGCATGCAGCCTAATCAGCAGCTAATCAAATGTATGTATTTATTTATTTGACAGGGACAATGCTCATTAATCAACATTTCAGTTTTCACTTCCATGTAAATGTGCCAGAGTTAGCCATAAGCTAATTTACATCTGTAGTCCCTGAGCAGGCTCTTAAAATGGTAGTAAAACTAAACATACAATGACACATACAGTACAATACAATGCAATGCAATACAATACAGATAAAAGAAAGACAGAGTGTATAGTGTGCCAGCACACAACACCATGCGTTGATGCCATGTGTGCATATGTGCAAGCACCCAACACTATGTCCATACAAAAACATAATACAATACTATACAATACAATACAGGTAAAAGAAAGACAGAGTGTATAGTGTGCCAGCACACAACACCATGCGTTGATGCCATGACATTTTGAATGAATTTTGAATGAATTATTATTATTATTATTATTATTTTGAATGAATTATATATTTTGTTAGTTAGAACATAGTTTAAAGGAGCATTCAGTGATTTGGGTGATTTGGAAAACCACCCAGTCCGCCCCGGTAACAAAATGTGCACATGCATGCTCTACAGTGGGGGGGAAGTGCAACAGACCAACAGCACGTGCACCAAGGCCCGCCCCCACTCGATCATGATTGGAGGAAGGCCCCACTCATCCTGATTGGATGAAGGTTTTGCCACCCGCCACCAAAACAGGGAGGAACTCCTTATATGGTCAGCACACTCTATAGTAAGGAGGATTATCCAGAAAAAAAGAAAAAATAAGTGATATTTGAATTAAGTCAAATCACTGAATATACCTTTAAGGTGATAGCTAAATAAGTGTCATAATCCAATTAATCGATTAATCGTTCAAATAATCTGCCGATGAATCGATTATGAAAACAGTCGTTAGTTGCAGCCCTAGTTAGGACATGATATTTAGAGGTATTATTATATTTTCTAGGCGAGCTGTCTGTGAGAGAAATTGAGTTTATGCATGATTTATGGGAGCATGCATAATAATCATCAATGTCATGCAGTGCTTATCTGGGCACTCGCTTTGCAAACAAAACACATCATTTAAACTATTAAAGCAAAGAAAAAAAAGTAAAGAGATACACAAAAAGGTTAACAACAGTAAGAGAGAGAGACTAATCGGCTGTATGCACAGCAGCCGTATTGAAAAGACATTTCAAATTCCTTCAGGTCTTACCAATTATACTTTAACTAATTAAGGCTCTGTTCCATTTAGTGTAGCACAGTGGTTCTCAAACATCTTTCATGGCCCCCAAGGGGCCATTTGCTGTAGAACCCTCTCAAGGAACCATGATTTTAGTTTTAGTCAGTCTTTTGAATAGTTTTCATTTAGTTTTAGTCACCTGGAATGTTTTAGTGTTAGTCTAGTTTTAGTCGACTAAATATCATAAGATTTTAGTCGACTAAATGTACAGTTGATTTAGTCGACTAAAATGTATTTTGGTGGGCCTTGATGCCGTCGTAATGGCTGATTTTATACTTCACAACTTGTGAATTGTCAGCATGCAACCAAGTGTAAAATGACTTCTGTATTTTACTTATACTGGATCTTTTGTCCACTAGTCCCTTCCTAACATTTTAGTCTAGTTTTTATTTGTTGATGAAATTGTCAATATATATTTAGTCTTAGTTTTTGTCAGTGAAAAAAGGTAGTCAACGAACATTTTTAGTCATAGTATTAGTCGACGAAATCAACACTGCCTCGATCTCAAAAAGCAAAGTAAGCAAAGTTCTTTGTTTACCCAGGGTGAATGGACTAAGCTCGAGATGCTTGTTTACAGCCAGACCCTGCTCATAGAACATTTCATGGTAGGGGTTCAATGCCTTGCTCAAGGGCACTTCAGCGGTGGTAATTTGAACGTGCCGGTCCGGGGATTCGAACTGGCGACCTTCCGATAACAAGACCGCTCTGCAAACCGTTCGGCCACCGCTGCCACACTTTTACACCCAACCACAATTGGAACAGAGCCTCATATTAGTACATTTTGTTCCTGAAATGATTTAGATTTTCGAGCCCCTCCTATGTCCAGGTTTAGTGTGTGTCCCAACACAAACATTAAATGCCATTGACAATGAATGGACAATTTTGAGTGTTCGTGTAAACACAAACATTGAAGTGAGGACGCAGATTCAGACTGGCCAGAATGAGATGATGTATGATGATAAGAGCGCCCCTCACTTCACACGCCCCTCACTTCACTTGTTGTTATTGATGGTGGTGAATTTTGTTGTTATTCTTTATGTCATGTTTATGAATTGATCGCATAGGGTCTAAATGGAAACAAGACCGCAAGGACATTTATTTTGGACTGAGTGTTTGACTGTACTCTCTGTTGCTGTTTTAACATTCATGTTCAATAAACTATTCAATCAATAGTATCATTGGTGACACGGGCCGTGAACTAAGTAAGGAATTGCCACCATTTATTTTCCAATATGGCTGCTGCGCATGCTAGAGCCTGCCCTATTGCAATCGGTTTCTGAGCCTGTACAGCGTCAGCGTCAGCGACAGCTTTCCATACCTCTGGTCTGCTTTGAGGCAGGATTCCAGAGAAGAAAGGAAGATATAACCTCATGATCAGCTCTGTAGCAGCTAGTGGCCACAGCAGAGTGTTTGTAAAAATAGAGAAAGGTTGGTTCCTTTATTGGCCAATGGTTTGCACCGACATACATACGCCGATTTGCTCAGACACATGACGTAATCTCTGTTCATTGTCAATGGCATTTTTGAGTGGTGCAACCACTCCTATAGACAGCTTTGTGTGTCTGGCTGGGTCTGTCCGAGCACGGAAATTAAATAGCGTTTGGTTGGTTTTCAACACCAAGTGTCTGCACTGTTGCGCAGCCTAACACACTCACACACACACACACACACACACACACACACACATACCCACATTAACTGTATGATGATTTCGGGTGTGACAGTACAGTGACAGTACAGTACGGTACAGTAGAGGTACCCCTTGGGGACCCCCACACGGTAACTCTGTCATTTCTCAACCGTTTTAGACGTGGGCCGGCTCGCCGGAACCAGCCCGGCCCCGCGGCGAGTTCCTGTGGGTCTGGAACTTCCGGGGACCCACACGGGGTTGCACCACTCACTTCACACGGGTGTGATTTTAATGTTTGTTCAGCCAACACAAACATTAGTGTAGTTCATTGTCATTGTGCTAGCGCCCCTCAGAAACAGTTAGACTCCAGAGATAAGAGGTTTCCTCCAGACCCCGACAGTGAGGATATAGTGAGAACACAGCAGCTCCCAGACTCCCCGTGGGCTCACACTTAACTGGATCTGAAATGCTCCGTTTTTCATCTCTCACGCTCATTTAGAATGTTTCCCCTCTCTCTCTCTCTCTCTCTCTCTATGTCTCTCTATCTCTCTCTCTCTCTCTCTCTCTCTGTGTCTCTCTATCTCTCTCTATCTCTCTCTCTCTCTATGTCTCTCTATCTCTCTCTCTCTCTCTCTCTCTCTCTGTGTCTCTCTATCTCTCTCTCTCTCTCTCTCTCTCTCTCTCTCTCTCCTCTCTCTCTCTCTCTCTCTCTCTCTCTCTCTCTCTCTCTCTCTCTCTCTCTCTCTCTCTCTGTGTGTGTCTCTCTGTCTCTCTCTGTCTCTCTCTCTCTCTCTCTCTCTCTCTCTCTCTCTCTGTGTGTCTCTCTCACTCATTCTCTCTGTCATTATCTCTCTGTGTCATTGTTTTTCTCTTCCCCGTCTCGCTAGCTCACGCTCTCACTCCGTCTTAATGTCTCTTGAGCCAAGCTTAATCACACACACGCACACACACACACACCCCCCACACACACACACACCACACACACACACACACGGCTCAATGTCAATTTTCTCAAATATACTGTACTGGTCTCTTTCAAAAACACGCACGTCCGCACAGGCACACACTGCCCTATCTCTGCTCTCCCAAAGGTTATCTGTGAAGGCCCTCTCTCTCTCTCTCTCTCTCTCTCTCTCTCTCTCTCTCTCTCTCTCTCTCTCTCTTTCTCCATGAAGAATGATGAATAATTCATGGGCACTCATCAGCTCTCTCTCTCGGTGTATCGCTCTGGGCATGTCTGTCAATCACACGCAGCTGTTAGCGTTTTGGAAACGTCTCTTCGAGTAGTTCCAGTCGCACAGAGACTCCTCCCCTGCTCATTTTAAATCTATAATTAAGCATCGTTCAAGTCCCTAATTGTCCAGGATTTCATCCGCCACGCCGGCGACACAATCATTCATGCTTTTGTTGTAGGTGTTTATGGGTCTATAGGGTTTCTATCAAGGAGGGTTGTGTTGTAGGTGCTTATGGGTCTATTGGAGGGTTTCTATCAAGGAGGGTTGTGTTGTAGGTGTTTATGGGTCTATAGGGTTTCTATCAAGGAGGGTTGTGTTGTAGATGCTTATGGGTCTATAGGGTTTCTATCAAGGAGGGTTGTGTTGTAGGTGCTTATGGGTCTATAGGGTTTCTATCATGGAGGGTTGTGTTGTAGGTGTTTATGGGTCTACTGGAGGGGTGTCTATCAAGGAGGGTTGTGTTGTAGGTGCTTATGAGTCTACTGGAGGGGTTTCTATCAAGGAGGGTTGTGTTGTAGGTGCTTATGGGTCTATAGGGTTTCTATCATGGAGGGTTGTGTTGTAGATGCTTATGGGTCTATAGGGTTTCTATTAAGGAGGGTTGTGTTGTAGGTGCTTATGGGTCTATAGGGTTTCTATCATGGAGGGTTGTGTTGTAGGTGCTTATGGGTCTATAGGGTTTCTATCATGGAGGGTTGTGTTGTAGGTGCTTATGGGTCTATAGGGTTTCTATCAAGGAGGGTTGTGTTGTAGATGCTTATGGGTCTATAGGGTTTCTATTAAGGAGGGTTGTGTTGTAGGTTCTTATGGGTCTACTGGAGGGTTTCTATCAAGGAGGGTTGTGTTGTAGTTGCTTATGGGTCTATAGGGTTTCTATCATGGAGGGTTGTGTTGTAGATGCTTATGGGTCTATAGGGTTTCTATCAAGGAGGGTTGTGTTGTAGATGCTTATGGGTCTATAGGGTTTCTATCATGGAGGGTTGTGTTGTAGATGCTTATGGGTCTATAGGGTTTCTATCATGGAGGGTTGTGTTGTAGGTGCTTATGGGTCTATAGGGTTTCTATCAAGGAGGGTTGTGTTGTAGATGCTTATGGGTCTATAGGGTTTCTATTAAGGAGGGTTGTGTTGTAGGTTCTTATGGGTCTACTGGAGGGTTTCTATCAAGGAGGGTTGTGTTGTAGTTGCTTATGGGTCTATAGGGTTTCTATCATGGAGGGTTGTGTTGTAGATGCTTATGGGTCTATAGGGTTTCTATCAAGGAGGGTTGTGTTGTAGGTTCTTATGGGTCTATAGGGTTTCTATCATGGAGGGTTGTGTTGTAGATGCTTATGGGTCTATAGGGTTTCTATCAAGGAGGGTTGTGTTGTAGGTGCTTATGGGTCTACTGGAGGGGTTTCTATCAAGGAGGGTTGTGTTGTAGGTGCTTATGGGTCTACTGGAGGGGTTTCTATCAAGGAGGGTTGTGTTGTAGGTGCTTATGGGTCTATAGGGTTTCTATCATGGAGGGTTGTGTTGTAGGTGTTTATGGGTCTATAGGGTTTCTATCATGGAGGGTTGTGTTGTAGATGCTTATGGGTCTACTGGAGGGGTTTCTATCAAGGAGGGTTGTGTTGTAGGTGCTTATGGGTCTACTGGAGGGGTTTCTATCAAGGAGGGTTGTGTTGTAGGTGCTTATGGGTCTACTGGGGGGGGTTCTATCATGGAGGGTTGTGTTGTAGGTGTTTATGGGTCTACTGGAGGGTTTCTATCAAGGAGGGTTGTGTTGTAGGTGCTTATGGGTCTACTAGAGGGTTTCTAACAAGGAGGGTTGTGTTGTAGATGCTTATGGGTCTATAGGGTTTCTATCAAGGAGGGTTGTGTTGTAGGTGCTTATGGGTCTATAGGGTTTCTATCATGGAGGGTTGTGTTGTAGGTGCTTATGGGTCTATAGGGTTTCTATCATGGAGGGTTGTGTTGTAGGTGTTTATGGGTCTACTGGAGGGGTTTCTATCAAGGAGGGTTGTGTTGTAGGTGCTTATGGGTCTACTGGGGGGGTTTCTATCAAGGAGGGTTGTGTTGTAGGTGCTTATGGGTCTATAGGGTTTCTATCAAGGAGGGTTGTGTTGTAGGTGCTTATGGGTCTATAGGGTTTCTATCAAGGAGGGTTGTGTTGTAGGTGCTTATGGGTCTATAGGGTTTCTATCATGGAGGGTTGTGTTGTAGGTGTTTATGGGTCTACTGGAGGGGTTTCTATCAAGGAGGGTTGTGTTGTAGGTGCTTATGGGTCTATAGGGTTTATATCATGGAGGGTTGTGTTGTAGGTGCTTATGGGTCTATAGGGTTTCTATCAAGGAGGGTTGTGTTGTAGTTGCTTATGGGTCTATAGGGTTTCTATCAAGGAGGGTTGTGTTGTAGTTGCTTATGGGTCTACTGGAGGGCCCGCATAACCCTCCAATATAAGGCACGGTGGCACAGTCGGTATTGCTGTCGCCTCACAGCTAGAAGGTCCTGGGTTCTATTCCCGCTCGGGTTGCTGTGGGCGCTGGGGGGTGTGTTCTCTCCTCCGCGTCATCAGTTTTCATACCCTAGGCGGGGTTGGCGAAAGGGCCTTTCTGTGTGGCGTTTGCATGTTCTCCCCGTGTCCCCTAGGGTAGGTACCCTCACAAAAACATGCAGTAATCCTGGTCTCTATACTGCCTCCCCCTGGCCAGCCGGGGCGCCTGATGGAGTGGAAAGGAACTGGTTGGAATAACGTGTTCCTTCCACTCGCTACGTCCAACCGGGGAACCCCCCCCCCCCCTCCCCCCCCCCCGTGTCAGGTGAAAAGAAGAGGCTTGGACTCCTCATGCATAGAAGGAAGCATGAGGTCACTCCGTTGCTCTCCCCAGGTTGGCAGAGGGAGTGTAGAGCCCAGGATCACATTAGATAATTGACACTGGGTGAAAAAATGGGTTACAAAAAACCGTGGGATAAAAATGTATAGAGATAATATACAATATACAAGTTTAAAGTCCAACTCTTGCAGAACCAGTGTCATGCATATTCTGAAGAAAACCTGGAGACTTGACATTCAGTAATGATGGGTCGTATGATGAAAATAAGAACATTATAATGGTGTGTAAAACAGAAAATATAAAAGTTGCCACAGACACATTTTGTCCGTGTGTACGGACATTGATGACCCCTGGTGCAGAGTTAGACTGCTAGTAATGTCGACTCGTCAGTATTTTCTGCAACGAGAAAGCCGCGCGCGCGTGTGTGCGTGTGTGCGTGTCGTAACACAACAGCAAGAAGCATCTGCTAAGCACCACTACTGCTATGCTAAGCTAATGAGCCACAGGCTGAGCGTTAAATGGAACCGACTGGAGCTTTGGTACCTTCAGACATTATTGCTTGGCTGCTGACTCTCAGCGTTGGCACTGCGCTCTGCGTTTATGACCAACCTCCCCCCCCGGCCCCCCGCCCATCCTGTACAGCGATGAAACGGCCCCCCGCCCATCCTGTACAGCGATGAAACGGCCCTCCGCGGCACCCTTAGGGTTTGTTTTACCCCCCGACCCCCCGCCCATCC
Source organism: Electrona antarctica (assembly GCF_951216825.1). Classification (NCBI taxonomy): domain Eukaryota; kingdom Metazoa; phylum Chordata; class Actinopteri; order Myctophiformes; family Myctophidae; genus Electrona; species Electrona antarctica. The sequence continues at coordinate 15,824 of NW_027638745.1, forward strand.
TGTACAGCGATGAAACGGCTCTCCGCGGCACCCTTAGGGTTTGTTTTATCCGTGTAGCGGCCACCGTTTTCCAGTGCGGCAAACGAGAGGGCGCGTAATGACACATACTGTACTGTAGGTGGCCACACTTTGTAGGAGACCGGGATTAGTTTGGAGTCTATTAACCCATTCAGGCCTGACGTCGAAATTAAAAAAAAAAAAAAAATCTAAATCATGACAATTTTCTGAAAGATTTGAGGCACATTTTAACGATTTTTCAAAAATAGCAGACCTACAAGTTCTTCAATAGCTAAATTATAACATAATTTATGTAACCACCAAAAGGGGTTCCCGCTCAAAATGGGTTAAGAGAAGTGAACGTAAACACGGCTACTAATCTGAACAAATCTTTAGCCCAGTAGTTTTCAACCGTTTTCATATCAAGCTCCATTATTCATTCAGCACACTGGCAAGATCTAAGCAACCATAGGACGCCCATAGGGCTCCTGCTCAGGAGACCCAACCATAGGACGCCCATAGGGCTCCTGCTCAGGAGACCCAACCATAGGACGCCCATAGGGCTCCTGCTCAGGAGACCCAACCATAGGACGCCCATAGGGCTCCTGCTCAGGAGACCCAACCATAGGACGCCCATAGGGCTCCTGCTCAGGAGACCCAACCATAGGACGCCCATAGGGCTCCTGCTCAGGAGACCCAACCATAGGACGCCCATAGGGCTCCTGCTCAGGAGACCCAACCATAGGACGCCCATAGGGCTCCTGCTCAGGAGACCCAACCATAGGACGCCCATAGGGCTCCTGCTCAGGAGACCCCCCCCCCCCCCCCAACCATAGGACGCCCATAGGGCTCCTGCTCAGGAGACCCAAGATCTAAGCAACCATAGGACGCCCATAGGGCTCCTGCTCAGGAGACCCGCAATTTGTATGCCATTTGTGTACAACTTCGCCTCTAGTGGCTGGCGGATCTTTCCATAACATCCACCACCTTTCGCCGCCCCTCCCCCCCCCCCTTCTAGCCTTTGTCGCCGCTCCCTCCCTCAGCGGCGGTATACCGCGGTGCTTGTCGGCTTGTGTGTGTGGCATCAGATTCCCCCGTCCGTCCGTCCGTCGCGTGCTCAGACATCTATCATTTATACCGCAACACAACACAGCGAGCATCTGCTTACTTAGCAGGTTATCATTTTCTCAGCCGTATTGTCAAGGGTATCGGAAACCTGCGGTGTGTGTGTGTGTGTGTGGGTGTCATGCATGCATGCATGCACTGACAGATGCTGCTGTGCACCAAACACACTGACACATGCATGATGAGCTTCTACTGCAACTCCACCTGCATGCTGATGTCTGCCTTCAGTGCAGGCTGCACACGCACGCATGCTGATGTCTGCCTTCAGTGCAGGCTGTGCACGCACGCATGCTGATGTCTGCCTTCAGTGCAGGCTGCGCACACATGCATGCTGATGTCTGCCTTCAGTGCAGGCTGCGCACGCATGCTGATGTCTGCCTTCAGTGCAGGCTGCACACGCACGCATGCTGATGTCTGCCTTCAGTGCAGGCTGCACACGCACGCATGCTGATGTCTGCCTTCAGTGCAGGCTGCACACGCACGCATGCTGATGTCTGCCTTCAGTGCAGGCTGCGCACACATGCATGCTGAAGTCTGCTTTCAGTGCAGGCTGCGCAAGCACGCATGCTGATGTCTGCCTTCAGTGCAGGCTGCGCACGCATGCTGATGTCTGCCTTCAGTGCAGGCTGCGCACGCATGCTGAAGTCTGCCTTCAGTGCAGGCTGTGCACGCATGCTGATGTCTGCCTTCAGTGCAGGCTGGACACGCACGCATGCTGATGTCTGCCTTCAGTGCAGGCTGCACACGCACGCATGCTGATGTCTGCCTTCAGTGCAGGCTGTGCACGCATGCTGATGTCAGGCTTCAGTGCAGGCTGCGCAAGCACGCATGCTGATGTCTGCCTTCAGTGCAGGCTGTGCACGCATGCTGATGTCAGGCTTCAGTGCAGGCTGCGCAAGCACACATGCTGAAGTCTGCCTTCAGTGCAGGCTGGACACGCACGCATGCTGATGTCTGCCTTCAGTGCAGGCTGCGCACGCATGCTGAAGTCTGCCTTCAGTGCAGGCTGCGCAAGCACACATGCTGAAGTCTGCCTTCAGTGCAGGCTGGACACGCACGCATGCTGATGTCTGCCTTCAGTGCAGGCTGCGCAAGCACGCATGCTGATGTCTGCCTTCAGTGCAGGCTGGACACGCACGCATGCTGATGTCTGCCTTCAGTGCAGGCTGGACACGCACGCATGCTGATGTCTGCCTTCAGTGCAGGCTGCGCAAGCACGCATGCTGATGTCTGCCTTCAGTGCAGGCTGCGCATGCATGCATGCATGCAGTGGTGGAAAGCAGCTAATTACATGCAGTTGCTGTACTTACATGCTGTACTTAATTGTACTAATTGTACTGCTGTACAATTTGTGACGTATTTGTACTTGAGCACTTCCAATTTCCAATACTTTTAATTCTACTCTACTACTACATCTCAGAGGCAAATATTGTACTGTTACTCCACTACAATTATATGAAAACGTTAGTTACTAGTTACTTTGTAGATTTTGATTATTATTACATCACTGAAAATACTAAATAGCCAATCTACAAGTTCACAATGTGTCACATTGCGACACATTCTGAGCTTGTAGATCTGCATTTTTTTATAATATTTTTATTTTTTGAGGGGCGCTAGACCCTCCTATATACAGGTTTAATGTTTGTTCTTAGTTCAATGTTTGTTTTAAAAACGCCATTGACAATGAAGAGAAATTCATGTTTTGTCCCTAACACAAACATTATATCCCATTAACAATAAAGATAATTTAATGTCAACAACGTAGCTACGTAACAGGTGACGTTATGAAATGCCAGTCTGCTGCCTCCTGCTGGCCAGACTGAGTAGTGAAGTGACAATACAAATCCACGGAACGCAGCCAATTAGGCTGGAACCCAACCCAGGCTAGGGGAGGAAGACAACCACAGCGCTTCATAGAAGAGTATTATGGAGTGTTCAGTGTGGTTTTTGGCAGCAAATTTTGATTTTAGTTTTAGTCAAAGTCTCTTCAACAGTATTAATTTAGTTTCAGTCACATTTTAGTCACCTGGAATGTTTTAGTGTTAGTCTAGATTTAGTCGACTAAATATAAGATTTTAGTCTAAATCTACAGTTGATTTAGTCGACTAAAATGTATTTTGGCGGGCCTTGATGCCGTCGTAATTACTGTTTTTACACTTGCTGAAAATAGCCGATCTACAAGCTTGCGGCGCGTTGTGAGCTTGTAGATCGGCTATTTTCAGCATGCAACCAAGTGTAAAATGACTTATACTGGATCTCTTGTCCACTAGTCCCTTCGTCTAGTTTTTATGTGTATATTTAGTTTTAGTCATCATAGCTTAGTTTTCATTTAGTTTACATTTAGTTTTCATCAGTGAAAAAAGGTAGTCGACGAACAATTTTCGTCTTAGTTTTTGTCGAGGAAAACAACACTGGGAGTGTTCTCTCGTGGTGCAAGCATGTACATTTGCGTGTTTGTGTGTGTGTGCAGCTACTGTACCCTCAAGTCACATGTGGACCCTCTCGAAAACGAGATATTGTATCTCAAGAATTTCAATCATGTGCTATTACAGTATGTGTGGCTGAGCGCTGACAGCATGAGGAGACGCTCAGTATGATCCGTTGGGACAGAATAAAGTTAGAGCAAAATGAAAGTTGGAGAGGTGTGTGTGTGTGTGTGTGTGTGTGTGTGTATGTGGGGGGGGGGGGGGGGGGGGGCTTTGGGGTGTAAACACAACTCAAATCACAATAACACCAAGCAACACGAGTATGGATGGTTTTGTTTTGATGCCATTCGTCTC
>NW_027638744.1:0-5000 GCF_951216825.1 Electrona antarctica
GGGTTACAGTGCAGGTGGTGTTGTGGTGTTGTTGGTTACAGTGCAGGTGGTGTTGTGGTGGTGGTTACAGTGCAGGTAGTGTTGTGGTGGTGGTTACAGTGCAGGTAGTGTTGTGGTGTTGGTTACAGTGCAGGTAGTGTTGTGGTGTTGGTTACAGTCCAGGTAGTGTTGGTTACAGTGTAGGTAGTGTTGTGGTGTTGGTTACAGTGCAGGTGGTGTTGTGGTGTTGGTTACAGTGCAGGTGGTGTTGTGGTGTTGGTTACAGTGCAGGTAGTGTTGTGGTGTTGGTTACAGTGCAGGTAGTGTTGTGGTGTTGGTTACAGTGCAGGTGGTGTTGTGGTGTTGGTTACAGTGCAGGTAGTGTTGGTTACAGTGCAGGTAGTGTTGTGGTGTTGGTTACAGTGCAGGTAGTGTTGGTTACAGTGCAGGTAGTGTTGTGGTGTTGGTTACAGTGCAGGTAGTGTTGTGGTGTTGGTTACAGTGCAGGTAGTGTTGTGGTGTTGGTTACAGTGCAGGTAGTGTTGTGGTGTTGGTTACAGTGCAGGTAGTGTTGTGGTGTTGGTTACAGTGCAGGTAGTGTTGGTTACAGTGCAGGTAGTGTTGTGGTGTTGGTTACAGTGCAGGTGGTGTTGGTTACAGTGCAGGTAGTGTTGTGGTGTTGGTTACAGTGCAGGTAGTGTTGTGGTGTTGGTTACAGTGTAGGTAGTGTTGTGGTGTTGGTTACAGTGCAGGTAGTGTTGTGGTGTTGGTTACAGTGTAGGTGGTGTTGTGGTGTTGGTTACAGTGCAGGTAGTGTTGTGGTGTTGGTTACAGTGTAGGTGGTGTTGTGGTGGTGGTTACAGTGCAGGTAGTGTTGTGGTGTTGGTTACAGTGCAGGTAGTGTTGGTTACAGTGCAGGTAGTGTTGTGGTGTTGGTTACAGTGCAGGTAGTGTTGTGGTGTTGGTTACAGTGCAGGTAGTGTTGTGGTGTTGGTTACAGTGCAGGTAGTGTTGTGGTGTTGGTTACAGTGCAGGTAGTGTTTGGTTACAGTGCAGGTAGTGTTGTGGTGTTGGTTACAGTGCAGGTAGTGTTGTGGTGTTGGTTACAGTGCAGGTGGTGTTGTGGTGTTGGTTACAGTGCAGGTAGTGTTGTGGTGTTGGTTACAGTGCAGGTAGTGTTGTGGTGTTGGTTACAGTGCAGGTAGTGTTGTGGTGTTGGTTACAGTGCAGGTGGTGTTGTGGTGTTGGTTACAGTGCAGGTAGTGTTGTGGTGTTGGTTACAGTGCAGGTAGTGTTGTGGTGTTGGTTACAGTGCAGGTAGTGTTGTGGTGTTGGTTACAGTGCAGGTAGTGTTGTGGTGTTGGTTACAGTGCAGGTAGTGTTGGGTTACAGTGCAGGTAGTGTTGTGTTGTTGGTTACAGTGCAGGTAGTGTTGTGGTGTTGGTTACAGTGCAGGTAGTGTTGTGGTGTTGGTTACAGTGAAGGTAGTGTTGTGGTGTTGGTTACAGTGCAGGTAGTGTTGTGGTGTTGGTTACAGTGAAGGTAGTGTTGTGGTGTTGGTTACAGTGCAGGTAGTGTTGTGGTGTTGGTTACAGTGCAGGTAGTGTTGTGGTGTTGGTTACAGTGCAGGTGGTGTTGTGGTGTTGGTTACAGTGCAGGTAGTGTTGTGGTGTTGGTTACAGTGCAGGTAGTGTTGTGGTGTTGGTTACAGTGCAGGTAGTGTTGTGGTGTTGGTTACAGTGAAGGTAGTGTTGTGGTGTTGGTTACAGTGCAGGTAGTGTTGTGGTGTTGGTTACAGTGCAGGTAGTGTTGTGGTGTTGGTTACAGTGCAGGTAGTGTTGTGGTGTTGGTTACAGTGCAGGTAGTGTTGTGGTGTTGGTTACAGTGCAGGTAGTGTTGTGGTGTTGGTTACAGTGCAGGTAGTGTTGTGGTGTTGGTTACAGTGCAGGTAGTGTTGTGGTGTTGGTTACAGTGAAGGTAGTGTTGTGGTGTTGGTTACAGTGCAGGTAGTGTTGTGGTGTTGGTTACAGTGAAGGTAGTGTTGTGGTGAAGCCTTCAGTTGTTGGTGTGTGAGCGTTGGGTTGGTGTGTGAGCGTGGGGTTGGTGTGTGAGCGTTGGGTTGGTGTGTGAGCGTGGGGTTGGTGTGTGAGCGTGGGGTTGGTGTGTGAGCGTGGGGTTGGTGTGTGAGCGTGGGGTTGGTGTGTGAGCGTGGGGTTGGTGTGTGAGTGTGGGGTTGGTGTGTGAGCGTTGGGTTGGTGTGTGAGCGCGGGGTTGGTGTGTGAGCGTGGGGTTGGTGTGTGAGCGTGGGGTGGGTGTGTGAGCGGGGGGTGGGTGTGTGAGCGCGGGGTTGGTGTGTGAGTGTGGGGTTGGTGTGTGAGCGTGGGGTTGGTGTGTGAGCGTGGGGTGGGTGTGTGAGCGTGGGGTTGGTGTGTGAGCGGGGGGTGGGTGTGTGAGCGCGGGGTTGGTGTGTGAGCGTGGGGTTGGTGTGTGAGCGTGGGGTGGGTGTGTGAGCGGGGGGTGGGTGTGTGAGCGCGGGGTTGGTGTGTGAGCGTGGGGTTGGTGTGTGAGCGGGGGGTGGGTGTGTGAGCGTGGGGTTGGTGTGTGAGCGTGGGGTTGGTGTGTGAGCGGGGGGTGGGTGTGTGAGCGTTGGGTTGGTGTGTGAGCGTGGGGTTGGTGTGTGAGCGGGGGGTGGGTGTGTGAGCGGGGGGTGGGTGTGTGAGCGTGGGGTTGGTGTGTGAGCGTGGGGTTGGTGTGTGAGCGTGGGGTTGGTGTGTGAGTGTGGGGTTGGTGTGTGAGCGTGGGGTTGGTGTGTGAGTGTGGGGTTGGTGTGTGAGCGTGGGGTTGGTGTGTGAGCGTGGGGTTGGTGTGTGAGCGTGGGGTTGGTGTGTGAGCGTGGGGTTGGTGTGTGAGTGTGGGGTTGGTGTGTGAGCGTGGGGTTGCCAGGTTGGTGTGTGAGCGTGGGGTTGGGGTGTGAGCGTGGGGTTGGTGTGTGAGCGTGGGGTTGGTGTGTGAGTGTGGGGTTGGTGTGTGAGCGTGGGGTTGCCAGGTTGGTGTGTGAGTGTGGGGTTGGTGTGTGAGCGTGGGGTTGCCAGGGTTGGTGTGTGAGTGTGGGGGTTGGTGTGTGAGCGTGGGGTTGGTGTGTGAGCGTGGGGTTGCCAGGTTGGTGTGTGAGTGTGGGGTTGGTGTGTGAGCGTGGGGTTGCCAGGTTGGTGTGTGAGTGTGGGGTTGGTGTGTGAGCGTGGGGTTGGGGTGTGAGCGTGGGGTTGGTGTGTGAGTGTGGGGTTGGTGTGTGAGCGTGGGGTTGCCAGGTTGGTGTGTGAGTGTGGGGTTGGTGTGTGAGCGTGGGGTTGCCAGGTTGGTGTGTGAGTGTGGGGTTGGTGTGTGAGCGTGCGGTTGGTGTGTGTGAGCGTGGGGTTGCCAGGTTGGTGTGTGAGTGTGGGGTTGGTGTGTGAGCGTGGGGTTGCCAGGTTGGTGTGTGAGTGTGGGGTTGGTGTGTGAGCGTGGGGTTGGTGTGTGAGCGTGGGGTTGCCAGGTTGGTGTGTGAGTGTGGGGTTGGTGTGTGAGTGTGGGGTTGGTGTGTGAGCGTGGGGTTGCCAGGTTGGTGTGTGAGCGTGGGGTTGCCAGGTTGGTGTGTGAGTGTGGGGTTGGTGTGTGAGTGTGGGGTTGGTGTGTGAGCGTGGGGTTGCCAGGTTGGTGTGTGAGCGTGGGGTTGCCAGGTTGGTGTGTGAGCGTGGGGTTGGTGTGTGAGCGTGGGGTTGCCAGGTTGGTGTGTGAGCGTGGGGGGCAGGACTGTAATGGACCCAGTAAACCTTGTGTGTCTTTTTCTTTTCTAATAGGGTTCAATTACAGCAGCTGTGAAAAAGTGCATTATTGGGTCCCTGTGTGGTCCTTCACTGTGAACCACATTAACCCTGGCGTCCCTTTTTTGGGGGAGGGGGGTGGGGGGGGTGGGGGGAGGGGGGGGAGGGGGGCATGTCATTATAGGCGGCCAATTTGAGTGGCGGAAACATAGCAGATCTCTAATATGCTCAAGGTACATTTGGAGTGTGTGTGTCTTTTGTATGATGCTGTACAATAGAAAAGCAAAGCTTTTGCACACCTACAGGCGATGATGCGATTTGGATAAAAGGGCTATATGTGCTCTATTTACCACATTCTCTAATGCCTCACGGCGATCAGTAAAAGTATAAATACTGCAACGTAGAAATACTTTGTTACAAGTAACCGTCTGAGATTCTAAATGTACTTGAGCAAAACTGCAAAAGTATTGGCATCAAAATGTACTTAAAAGTATACAAAAGTAAAAGTATAGTCACTATGCGGAATGTCTCATTTGACATTTTCAGATCTGTTGAAAATAGCCGCTCACACACACACACACACACACACACACACACACACACACACACACACACACACACACACACACACACACACATTTTTATATGGCCGAAATGTATTTAGGGCTGAACGTTAATTTATCGAATGCACGACTAACTGGCAGTGATTGAATTTTATGAATCAATCAAACTTTATTTTTTTACAGCGCATTGCATACCTTAAAATGTGATTTGCACATTTACATTAAAACCCCATGGGTCTGTACTTGGTCCCATCCTTTTTTCCCACCCCCTACACGACGATTATCAGCTCTACGAGCTCACAGCGCGTCCCACTGTGAGCTCCTAGAGCTGCCTGTTTCCTCTGAACGTCTGAACTATTGCGACATGCTCAGAACAGGCAACGCTTCATGTTGGTTAAGGTGTAACAAACGCGGCGTTCACGTACGGCGGTACTTCAGTAGACACAGAAATACATGAATCCGGTTATCAAACACACCTCGGTGCAAACGGCATGATGGTATTACTGGAGACTATAGAGGCCTCGCTGGTAGAACTGAAACAGATACAATCCCCCGGCCCAATACCACCCCACGCCCCCAGGAGTCCTCAGTCACACACACACACACACACGCACGCACACACACACACACACACACACACACACACAAACACACACAC
>NW_027638744.1:10000-15915 GCF_951216825.1 Electrona antarctica
TGGATAGATGGATGGATGGATGGATGGATATATCTAGTTTTTTTTTTGCCTTACTAAATAATGTGGGCAACGCATTCATGTCATTTGACGTAGTAAGTCAATGGCATTGATAGGGCCCAAGCATTGTGGATTTAGAAGACACGGAAAAAGGCAGACGACGTAACATTGAATCCTGTGAGCGTTGCACCTCGATAACACACACACCCCGAATTAAGACAAAACATCCCATTTGATCCGTGCCAAAACGTTGCCTTGGCTTATACTCTGGTCCTGCTCTCCGTTCTCCACGCACAGCTGGCTACGCTGCGGCTAGCCGCGAGGAGGTGAAATTGTTTTAATGTGGTTGAAACGCTTGAGTCTTTCAGCTCTCTGCTTTCTCTGCCCATTTCCCCATGGAGAGGAGGGCGAACAAATGAGAAGAGTTAGTGAGGGATGAAAGAGAGAGAGAGACAGAGACGGACTACCATTTTTCCAGTCCACAGGATTAGTGCTGTCATGATGCCCACCTCTCAGAAGTGTGAGAGTAAGTTAGTGTACGTGTGTCCGTTGCGTGCGTGCGTGCGTGCGTGCGTGCTACTGAGTTCTATCTAATCTCAGAATACTTTTCATAGCTCGGATGTCGATGAGTGCAACCAGATCTCCTTATGAAACACAACGCGTTCCGTGTTCTTACCAGAAGTCATCCAGGAAGCCCACATAGTGGCAGCGTTTCCTCAAGGGGGTGCTTTCCTCACCAAGCAGACCATGCCTTTCAACTCAGGTGATTTAGTCGACTAAAATGTGTTTTGGCAGGCCTTGATGCCGTCATAATGGCTGATTTTACACTTGCTGAAAATAGCCGATCTACAAGCTTGTAGATCTGCTATTTTCAGCATGCAACCAAGTGTAAAATGACTTGATCTCTTGTCCACCACTAGTCCCTTCCTAACATTTTACTCTAGTTTTTATCTGTTGACGAAATTGTCAACATATTTAGTCTTAGTTTTAGTCATCATAGCTTAGTTTTCATTTAGTTTCCATGTAGTTTTCGTCAGTGGAAAAAGGTAGTCGACAAACAACACTGGTACCAGTGTATATGTATATATATATATATATATATATATATATATATAGCTTTCAACTACACAATACAATACAAAAACGCATACCTACACCATCATTTTTCACATTTTGGAAGATTGAAAGACAAGATTGAAAGACAATTATATTTAATTTAATCTTATTTCATGACTTCATACCATGGCGGATCTCGCAGAGATTTGCTTTTAGATTGTACTTTATTGATTTTGCAGGAATAAAAAAACAACACGCTCCAACTGGGCGTTGAACCCCCCACTGTAGGGAGCTCGTATTTCTAGCGTTTATCCCATTTAGACCTGAGTTAAAAACATTCACTTTGGGCCTGGGCCGTGGCTCAGCGGTCCAGGCACCTTGGCTGGTAATCCAGTCTGGCAGTGTGCCGCGGGTTCGACTCCCGATCCGACGGCCTTTACTGTATGTCATCTCCCCATTTCCTGTCAGCCTACTGTCTGTCCCTCCATAAAAAAAAGTTAAAAAAAAAAAAAAAATCACTTTGAAAGAATATATATTCAAAGATGTGCACCACATTTTTTTACGATTTTTCAAAAATAGCAGACCTACAAGCTCGTAGCGCGCCACTCGGTGGCGCGCTATGAGCTTGTAGATCTGCTATTTTTCAATAGCTAAATTATAACATAATGTTTAAAACACCAAAAGGGGTTCCCGCCCCAAAATGGGTTATTCAACTGTTTCATGTTTTCTTTGTGCCAGACTGTAGTTCTACACATCATGTTTGCCAAATAGGTACAGTATACATTTTGAGTTCAAATATTCAAGCTCCACTTAAAACGTTATCCGGGGCTGAAAGTAATGTACGATTTGAAGTTGGTTGTCAAATTTCAGTTTTGGATTTCAATGTTTTCTTGGTAAAGTTCATACAGCCTCAACTGGGACAATAAGCTGGAGTTTGAAATACATTGTTTTCAACGAGGGCGGCGCAAATCATCATCATCATCATCATCATACTATAATTCTGACAATGTCTGAATGAATGAATGAATGAATGAATGAATGAATGAATGAATGTGTGTCACTGTGACTGCCGTAGCTCCTCACTGCCTGCACCAATCACTCCCACTTTTCACACAGGCATTGACCATAATAATATGGAGGTCTTAACGAAGCCCTTTTTCCAATTTAACAACTTATAAATGAATAATGAATTTATTAGTGAATTAAAAATGCAAAAAAAACGCACCAAAGGTGCAGTACCCCCTGCAGCCACAAGGGGGGGGGGGGGGCAATATCTCACAACGGGTAAGGGCTAGTAAGAGCAATTTTAGGCATGTGTGCAACATGCCAACTCTTTTAAAGTATTGTACAGTAACAACTAAAGTCTCTGTAATGTTTATGTTATGCGGTTACTACAAAACAATCTAAAATAAAGGGATTTAAGATCATTACAGCTGGGCTGTTGCCTGGGTCCAATGCATTTCTGCCTACTTCCGGTCCAGGACTTCTCCCTATTTGTTGTCCCCCATTCTCAGTAGAAGTCTATGTAGGAGAGCCGCCATTGGACTGAAGCCCCATGAAGTGAACAGAGTTTGCGTAACTCTGTCTTACTCTATGGCTCTGCTTCTGGCTAGCTTCCAGCCAACAGTCCAACTTAGGCAAGCAAACGTGTCTTTTCCATAAGTAGCCTTGCCGAGCCATGAGGCCCATAGGGCAGGAGCCTATCTCCTGTTTCTGTAGCGTGAGGCAGCTTGATGTACAAGTACACCCCCTGGACATGACGCTAGTATGTCGCAGGGACTTAGCCCCAATCCAACCCTTGATGCTGAGTGTCAAGCAGGGAGGCACTGGGTCCCATTTTTAGAGTCTTTGGTATGACCCGGCCGGGGATTGAACCCCGACCTCCCAGTCTCAGGGCAGACACTCTAACCACAAGGCCACTGAGCTGGTCTTTTCCATAGCCATGGAATAAGTCTGCATCCTTCCCACACTTTGTCGCTCGTCGATGAATTATAGTCTTCCTTAACGCAAACCAAAAACAATACACAAGGAGCCAGCGCAACAGAGAGCATATTATAGCCTTCTTGTGTTATTGATCGTCATGGTGGCATTACTGGATTTATTGCTTAACGAGAGACACGGGATTTTGGTGAGTCCAGTTTTTCATTACTTATTATTGAAGCAGCTAAAATAGATATGGGTTTGGGAAAGGTCACATTATAGAAATAAAGGTAATGTGGTCATCATCCGCGTGACACTGATGAAGGCTGGATAGCCGAAACGTCATTGGTCCGTCATGCAAGAATAAAAACTAAAACGCAGTCTTGGTTGTGTGCGACCCGTCCATTGAACCCCTTCCCGCCAAGTGTGGTCATAGAGTTTACGATGGATTCCACCTCTTGTTGCGTGTGAAGTGAAGCTGGTCTTGAAGCGGTGTGACCTCGCTCAGCATGAGTCTCTATAGGAGCTCCCCCTGCCTGTGTGTGTGTCTCTCTTTCCTCCAGGCTGTTATACACATGGATCTAAAGCTCCCCGAACACAGCCTGGAGAATCGGATCCTCAACAACAAGCTAGGCTGAGAGGCCTCTCTTAATGCCAGATAAATACACGGTTAACATGTCTCTTATTTGGTTGCTCGGCAGTTGCCGTCTCCCTCGATGCATGTCTCGCTGTCTTTATCACTGTTCCTCTATCTCTCTCTCTCTCTCTCTCTCTCTCTCTCTCTGTCTCTGTCTCTGTCTCTCTCTCTCTCTCTCTCTCTGTCTCTCTCTCTCTCTCTCTCTCTCTCTCTCTCTCTCTCTCTCTCTCTATGTGGAACTGTTTGAACTCTAAACCAGTGGTTTTCAGCTCCTTTCATTTCAAGGCCCATCATGTATTCTGCATTTGAGCCACGGACCACCATTTGATGCCATTTAGCCTCTCAGACCCAAAACTATAAAGAATATGTCCACATTTCCATGCTGTATAGAGGGTATGCGCGTGACATCATCATCAAACCCGGAAGTTATGCAGGAATGCCTACTGAGTGGCAAAAAACTACTTCCTGGCCTTGAAAGCCCATGCATCCAAACAGAAAAGTCCTATCTGATTGCATTAAACAACATTAAACAATGTTAAACTCACTTTGCATGTTGCTTTGCCACTCGATGTGCCATTCACTTTAAGCATGTGCATACCCTCTATAGATGTTGGGTATACCATAGGCGAGATAACAGGCAAACGTTAATCAAAATAACAATTCTTCTTCTACATTCTCTAATTGTGTATAGACTTCTTGTCAATGAAGTAATGCAGATGTTTAACAATAATTTAGCTCTTGAGAGCGTGAAATGAAAATTCGGTTTAATTTTACACTCTCAATATGTTTTATTGTAATTTTGAGGTAAGTTTTATATGTTTAATTTGCAGTTTTTGGATGACTTTTATGAAAATCCGGCTCTGTCACGGACATCGTGACGAGGCTGACGCGTTATGATGACGTAACCGGGAATCAACCTACGTATAATGACTTGCAAGGGCTTCTGGGAAACTGAGTCCAATGCAAAGTGAACCAGGGGGTATATGGACAATCTGGGCTCGCTCTGCTCTTTGTCTGTGAGTCGCATCGCGGCTCAATAACAAGACTATTTTCAGCCGGATAATCATGATATACGGAGCTAGAATTACGACGCGTTGACTCTCCAAAGGTAACTGTAAACATCGGCAAGCGACCGTGACTTCTTATAATGTTAATTACGGCGATAAAGGTGTTAATATTAAACCCCCTTTCATCAAAATTGACACGGACAGAAAGAAAAGGGTCAAATCTATACCTGAACTGTGAGTTGTTTCTTCTGTACACGTAAATGTCAGTCCATATTTGTGAAAAGTTAATCTCTCCTAATGAGTTTTTCCTACCAAATGCTTTTTCTACCCTCGATATTCCCCGAGTGAGAGGATTTGGCGATGGCCGTCTCGCAGAGGTGGAAAATAACCAGTGGTGCTAATGATATTAACAGGGTTTTAAACCGTAGCAGTTAGCAGTTCTCTCACTCAATTATATGCCTTCCCAAATTGAAATGACCTTATGGTGAATTAATTAATTGTATGAATGAACAGTATTTTATGTCTGTTTCTAGTTAGGTCACCTGTAGGCCCCAGGCCCCATAGTAAGGCTATCCAACGGTGAAGATGCCACTACCTACTGCCGAAATGTGGAATTGCAGCACTTAATGGAAGTGGACGGACGTTCATGACGTCACGTGAAAAGCCCGGACCTCAAAATTGAGGTCCGGGGCTAGGCTAGGCTAAACTTCCGCTCGCTCGAGCCATTGAGTTATAATTATACTTCCGGAAGTCTTCCGGGTGCTTCAAAACGCCACTGAGCAACTTCCACTGAAATTAATAGCGTCATACCATCATCTCTCGCCGGCCAATCACAATTTGCGTCCACGCCTTTTCCGTCCTCACTTTTTATCCCTTAATAATATGTACCTGGCTCAGCCAATCAAACCATTAACTTAACGGGGCAAGATGGCCGCCGTGTGAATATGGTCTATTGAAGGCTGTGTGTGAAGCAGATCTCCAGCTGCCCCCCCTCTCCTCACTGGATCTCATGAAAGATCATCCGATGAGAGGAGGGGTGGTGGGGGGGGGGGGGGGGGGGGGGGGGGGTGGCAGAAGAGGGGGGAAATAGCGAGAAGCCAGGGCTAGGATGTTTGTAGAACCAGGTGAACCCGTTCTGTGCGATTGCACCACGTTGGTTTTTGAAGATTTTGTATTTAAAAAAAAGAGCTCTGGTAGCGCGGGGGCGGGGGGGGGGGGGGGGGCTCAGCTTGTCCCACGGCGGTGAGCCTCCTCCAATCAGATAGCTCCGTCTTTTGTCTGGCTGCAGCCTTAAAGGA
>NW_027638743.1:0-8233 GCF_951216825.1 Electrona antarctica
CATCCCACATCCCATAGACCAGAGAGTTGACTCTCAACATCCCATAGACCAGAGAGTTGGACTCTCACCATGCCATAGACCAGAAGAGTTGGACTCTCAACATCCCATAGACCAAAGAGTTGGACTCTCACCATCCCATAGACCAGAGAGTTGGACTCTCACCATCCCATAGACCAGAGAGTTGGACTCTCACCATCCCATAGACCAGAGAGTTGGACTCTCAACATCCCATAGACCAGAGAGTTGGACTCTCAACATCCCATAGACCAGAGAGTTGGACTCTCAACATCCCATAGACCAGAGAGTTGGACTCTCACCATAGACCAGAGAGTTGGACTCTCAACATCCCATAGACCAAGAGTTGGAC
Organism: Electrona antarctica; assembly: GCF_951216825.1. Lineage (NCBI taxonomy): Eukaryota > Metazoa > Chordata > Actinopteri > Myctophiformes > Myctophidae > Electrona > Electrona antarctica. The sequence continues at coordinate 368 of NW_027638743.1, forward strand.
TCTCACCATCCCATAGACCAGAGAGTTAGACTCTCACCATCCCATAGACCAGAGAGTTGGACTCTCACCATCCCATAGACCAGAGAGTTGGACTCTCAACATCCCATAGACCAGAGAGTTGGACTCTCACCATCCCATAGACCAGAGAGTTGGACTCTCAACATCCCATAGACCAGAGAGTTGGACTCTCACCCATAGACCAGAGAGTTGGACTCTCAACATCCCATAGACCAAAGAGTTGGACTCTCACCATCCCATAGACCAGAGAGTTGGACTCTCACCATCCCATAGACCAGAGAGTTGGACTCTCACCATCCCATAGACCAGAGAGTTGGACTCTCAACATCCCATAGACCAGAGAGTTGGACTCTCACCATCCCATAGACCAGAGAGTTGGACTCTCAACATCCCATAGACCAGAGAGTTGGACTCTCACCATAGACCAGAGAGTTGGACTCTCAACATCCCATAGACCAAAGAGTTGGACTCTCACCATCCCATAGACCAGAGAGTTGGACTCTCACCATCCCATAGACCAGAGAGTTGGACTCTCACCATCCCATAGACCAGAGAGTTGGACTCTCAACATCCCATAGACCAGAGAGTTGGACTCTCAACATCCCATAGACCAGAGAGTTGGACTCTCACCATCCCATAGACCAGAGAGTTGGACTCTCACCATCCCATAGACCAGAGAGTTGGACTCTCACCATCCCATAGACCAGAGAGTTGGACTCTCACCATAGACCAGAGAGTTGGACTCTCAACATCCCATAGACCAAAGAGTTGGACTCTCACCATCCCATAGACCAGAGAGTTGGACTCTCAACATCCCATAGACCAAAGAGTTGGACTCTCACAATCCCATAGACCAGAGAGTTGGACTCTCAACATCCCATAGACCAAAGAGTTGGACTCTCACCATGCCATAGACCAGAGAGTTGGACTCTCAACATCCCATAGACCAGAGAGTTGGACTCTCAACATCCCATAGACCAGAGAGTTGGACTCTCAACGTCCCATAGACCAAAGAGTTGGACTCTCACCATGCCATAGACCAGAGAGTTGGACTCTCAACATCCCATAGACCAGAGAGTTGGACTCTCAACATCCCATAGACCAGAGAGTTGGACTCTCAACATCCCATAGACCAGAGAGTTGGACTCTCAACGTCCCATAGACCAAAGAGTTGGACTCTCACCATGCCATAGACCAGAGAGTTGGACTCTCAACATCCCATAGACCAGAGAGTTGGACTCTCACCATCCCATAGACCAGAGAGTTGGACTCTCAACATCCCATAGACCAAAGAGTTGGACTCTCACCATCCCATAGACCAGAGAGTTGGACTCTCAACATCCCATAGACCAGAGGTGCCCACACTTTTTTGACTTGAGAGCTACTTTCAAAATGACCAGCTCAACAAGATCTAACCACCCAAAACATTTGATTATATCTGTAATTCTGTATATCATAATTATCATCTGCTGAAAATAGTTTAAATAAAATATGTACCTGAGGGGGCTTTGGAATAGCGGAGCTGGCGTTAACATATACAACAAACACACTTGGAATGGGAAATGGAGCGGGAGAAATGGACTATAGTAGGGGGTTTGTATTTAATTTGTTGTAATGGTACCGACATTTTTGTGCACAGCACAAACACTTGAAAACAAAATATTGCGTAGTGAGTTTGAACTGACAGGTCCTTTTTGATGTCAATCAAAGTCACCAAGTTGCAGATGCCAAAAAAATAGTTTTATTTTGTATTTTTGTATTAAATATTGCAAGGGGCATGATGTCATGTGATCTGATGTCATATGACATGTCATGTGATCTGATGTCATATGACATGTCATGTGATCTGATGTCATATGACATGTCATGTGATCTGATGTCATATGACATGTCATGTGATCTGATGTCATATGACATGTCATGTGATCTGCCTGCACAGCCTTTGTGATCTACTGGTAGATCACAATCTACCTTTTGTTGTTTTTGGCAGCAAATTTTAGTTTTATTCATTTAGTCTCTTGAATAGTTTTCACTTAGTTTTAGTCACATTTTACTCACCTGGAATGTTTTAGTGTTAAGTCTAGTTTTAGTCGGCTAAATGTCATAAGATTTTAGTCGACTATATGTACACGGCCTTGATGGCGTCGTAATGATTGTTTTTTCACTTGCTGAAAATAGCCGATCTACAAGCTCACTGACACTCCCCCCCCCCCCCCCTCATGTAAACCGGTTTTCTATTGTATTGCATGTAGATTGATTGATTTAAATATTTATTAACAGTTTGCAGAATTACAGTACATTTCAACTCAATACAAAGACCGTTAACTGTGAGTGGACGACCCAATTAAGCATTACACTTGTTTACAAGAGGGTCCACCTTGTTCAATTCATCAAAAAGTAGTATTATGTATCACTGATGAATTGAGGACAATGGTTCCAGATTGTGGAGATAATTGAGTTACATGGTGACCTGCGGTGGTTGTTAAGGTTTATAGCATATATTTATATAAGTGTGGTGTCGTCCACATACAGGCTTGTTCTTTTTTTGTGTTCTTTTGTGTTGCCCTGTGGCTGCCTGTGGCTGCACGGGGCTGTGTTAATTGGCTCCCCGCTGCAGATGTGCACAGATCAGATGGTTCAAATTAAGGCCTGGGATTATTGCTCACACAAGATTTCTGATGAGAAGAACACAGACTCTGCTCTCTCTGTTCGTCCGTCCACACGCCATGGAGAACACAGACTCTGCTCTCTCTGTTCGTCCACACGCCATGGAGAACACAGCCTCTGCTCTCTCTGTTCGTCCACACGCCATGGAGAACACAGCCTCTGCTCTCTCTGTTCGTCCACACGCCATGGAGAACACAGCCTCTGCTCTCTCTGTTCGTCCACACGCCATGGAGAACACAGCCTCTGCTCTCTCTGTTCGTCCACACGCCATGGAGAACACAGCCTCTGCTCTCTCTGTTCGTCCACACGCCATGGAGAACACACTGCTTAGCCCCATGACCCAGGAAAGAGAAAACGTACTAAAATACTTTCTTAAACATTTGTTTTTCTAATTTATCAAATTTCTTTGATTTTCTTTTATTCACGTCGACAGTGGCTCAAGGGGTAGAGCGGGCCGCTTGGGAAGGGAACCGTGAGGTTCCCGGTTCGATCCCTGTGGGCTAGGCCCGCTAGGGCATTCACTTCTAGTCATTTGTACTAGTTGACTAGTTGCCTAGTTTACTAGTCGACTAGTAAACTAGTTGTTTAACTACCTATTATGTAAAAATATATATATATATATATTGTGACTTTAACTATAATCTACCTGATCTTGAGGCCTACAAATCAGGAAAAATAAAATTAACTAGTCAACCTAGTACCAACAAGGTCGACTAGTGGATTTACTTTGCTTAATGCCCTACTGTGGGCTCCCCCAGAGTTAGTGTCCCAAGTGTCCTTGAGCAAGACTCTTGAAGGTTGCAGGTTGGTGCCTTGCATGGTTTCCTCCGCCTCCGCATCAAGCTACTTCAGCCACATCCGGGATAACATCCGGTCCGTCGCTAAATGTGCTCCGCTGTGGCCTGGGCCGTGGCTCAGCGGTCCAGGCACCTTGGCTGGTAATCCAGTCAGGCAGCGTGCCGCGGGTTCGACTCCCAATCCCGACGGCCTTTACTGCATGTCACCCCCCCCCCATCTCTCTCCCCATTTCCTGTCAGCCTACTGTCTGTCCCTCCATAAAATATATAAAATAAGGGCGAAAGCCACAAAAAAAAAACTTTTAAATGTGCTCCGCTGCTATAAATCACTGGGCGCTATGATTTAATGGATTAAATAACCCCGGGCGTTCGGGGTGTTAATCATGATCACAACAAGCAACGCTAAGAGAAATCGTGTGGTGTTGTAGTGCACTGATAATCTGACATGTTCTCTCTGTTCTGTCCAATCAGGTGATGGTGACGGTGCTGTCGTCGGGTCTCACCGCGGCGGTGGGCGGGGCCGGGGGCGGGGCAGTGGGCGTGGTGGCGTCCCCCCAGTGGTCCAGCGATGGCTACAGGAACCAATCACTGCTCAGGAGACACCGCGTGTGCGTGGAGAACCAGCAGTACACACACCTGGAGCTGTGCTGCACCAACTGTCAGGCTGGTGAGACGCACACACACACACACACACACACGCACGCACGCACGCACACACACACACACACGCATGGACCTGTGCTGCACCAACTGGGGTACAGTGGGGAATACTGTGCGTGTGCCTCGAGACACCATAAATTCCGGCTGTATGTAAAGAAACATCATTAGCGTTTTAACAAGTGCTAACGCTTTTTAACACAAACCAGAGCGGACGTTCTTATTGCTTTACTTGCTGTAGTTAACCCATTTTGGTGTTCTAAGCATTATGTTGTAATTTAGCTGTTGAAAAATAGCAGATCTACACGCGGTGCCGCGCTACGAGCTTGTAGGTCTGCTATTTTTGAAAAATCGTTAATGTGGCGCAAATCATTGAATATTTATTCCTTCAGAGAGAACGTTTCTAACTCAAATCTTTGCTTCTGGGGGCGGGGTCCCTTACATATAATTCTGGGGCTCACTGACATAGATAGAAACATAAGTTTTTCTGAAAACTATCATGATTTAGAAGACATTTGTAGAATCTGGTATCAGTGAGTTAAAGAGGATTGAAGTGAGGAATATTAGACTTATATATATATATAATATTAGTTCTCTCTCACCACTCATCATCACCGCTGTCGTTTTCACTCATTTGGATTCCATAGAGTTCTCAGTGTGGTTTTTGGCAGCAAATTTCTGTTTTAGTCATTAGTCTCTTGAATAGTTTACATTTAGTTTCAGTCACATTTTAGTCACCTGGAATGCTTTAGTGTTACTCTAGTTTTAGTCGACTAAATATCATAAGATTTTAGTCGACTACATCGACAGTTGATAAGGTCGGCTAAAATGTATTTTGGTTTTACATTTTACACTTGCTGAAAATAGCCGATCTTCAAGCTCACAGCGCGTCGCAGCGCGATTTGGTCCATTGTCCATATGGTTTAATTTTACACTCTCAAAGAGTTGAAGATCTATAGGGTCCATGTGGTTACCAACTCTCCATCATTTTAGCTGGGGGGGGGACCAACTGCGACTTCAGTCAAATTTGGTCACAGATTCGGGAGGTCCTTGACATGAAAATGTTGGAGAACCTACTAGGATAAACTCTACTGGCAGAAGTAAATAAAATATCCGAGGCCACACGATGATGACAACCATTTAGTTGTCTTCAAAAAGACTGCATTCGTTTGACCGTATTACTTCCTGCTGTTTCCATTTTAATAGTATTTTATTGTGTTTTCTGATGTTTTATTGGGCCTATAATCGTCAGATCAGCTCTGATCGTCCATGTAAGGAAATGCAACAGGAAACGTATTATACTATTATTATAACCCAATGAACTGTTTAGAGACTAAATCGTAAACATTTAATTGAGTTGTTGTCATGTCCGCTTTATCTGAGATGGGCTCTAAATTTGTATACTCAAATTTCAACTTTTTATGTTTGTTTTTTTCGTAAATTAACCTTAACACATCTGTGTTACCAACTTACCGTAGCTTTTAACCACGTTATCCATTATTTTAAACTTGACCTTTTGAAAAACAACGCGCTTGGTTGTAAGTTTAATTAAGCAATATTACACGAGGGGGGGGGGGGGGGGTGGTTTAACATCATTAATGCACGCCTGTGATAACAACAGATAAAACAGTTACCCTTAAAACTAAGAAAATCGCTGAAAAAACATATTTCTTTGAATGACAGATGTAGCCACTACGACCACAAATGTCCCAAGAACCTAGCTATAGCCTAGCCACCCAGTTTGCTGCGCTTTGGGAAAACAGAGCAGCTGAATTATTTGTTTTGATTAGGTGTGGAGTGGTGCTCGTTTGAACCACGGCTAGAAGGCCGTTTCAACCAATCAGATTGCTTCCTCGAAACGACCTGTTGTATAATTATTGACCCGTCTTTTTTTTAACCCGTGGTCGTGACGCAAAGTCACGCGTCAACGCGTCCACGAGGAGCGTCGTCTTCAGGAGTAACGGCCAAACTCCTGTCATTAAGAAACCCTTCCTGAGGACTTCTGTGTGATTGTTACGTAACTCCGTTTCGCCCAAAAGGACTCAAGATGACAGTCGTGACGTCAGCCGTGTTTGATCATTGTGTCTTCATCTGCTACTTCAACTCTCATTTATACTAACATTATTTGATTTGTTTATCCCAGTGTCAATTATCTTATGTAATCCTGGACTCTACACTTAACCTATGCCAACCTAGGGAGAGCAACGGACTGACCTCATGCTTCCTCCTATGCATGAGGAGTCCAAGCCGCTTCTTTACACCTGACGGGGGGTTCCCCGTTTGGACGTAGCGCGTGGAAGGAACAAGTTATTCCAACCAGTTCCTTTCCCCTCCATCAGGCGCCCCGGCTGGCCAGGGGGAGGCAGTTTAGAGACCAGGATTACTGCATGTTGGCAATGTGTGGCAATGTGTGGCATGGAGAGGAGAGGAGAGGAGAGGAGAGGAGAGGAGGAGAGGCTAATGTGTGGCATGGAGGAGAGGAGAGGAGAGGAGAGGAGAGGAGAGGAGGGGAGAGGAGAGGAGAGGAGAGGAGGGGAGAGGAGAGGAGAGGAGAGGAGAGGAGAGGAGAGGAGAGGAGGAGAGGCTAATGTGTGGCATGGAGGAGAGGAGAGGAGAGGAGAGGAGAGGAGAGGAGAGGAGAGGAGAGGAGAGGAGAGGAGAGAGGCTAATGTGTGGCATGGAGGAGAGGAGAGGAGAGGAGAGGAGAGGAGAGGAGAGGAGAGGAGAGGAGAGGAGAGGCTAATGTGTGGCATGGAGAGGAGAGGAGAGGAGAGGAGAGGAGAGGAGAGGAGAGGAGAGGAGAGGCTAATGTGTGGCATGGAGGAGAGGAGAGGAGAGGAGAGGAGAGGAGAGAGGAGAGGAGAGGAGAGGAGAGGAGAGGAGAGGAGAGGCTAATGTGTGGCATGGAGGAGAGGAGAGGAGAGGAGAGGAGAGAGGAGAGGAGAGGCTAATGTGTGGCATGGAGGAGAGGAGAGGAGAGGAGAGGAGAGAGGAGAGGAGAGGAGAGGAGAGGAGAGGAGAGGAGAGGAGAGGAGAGGAGAGAGGAGAGGAGAGGAGAGGAGAGGAGAGGAGAGGAGAGGAGAGGCTAATGTGTGGCATGGAGGAGAGGAGAGGAGAGGAGAGGAGAGGAGAGGCTAATGTGTGGCATGGAGGAGAGGAGAGGAGAGGAGAGGAGAGGAGAGGAGAGGAGAGGCTAATGTGTGGCATGGAGGAGAGGAGAGGAGAGGAGAGGAGAGGAGAGGAGAGGAGAGGAGAGGAGAGGAGAGGCTAATGTGTGGCATGGAGGAGAGGAGAGGAGAGGAGAGGAGAGGAGAGGAGAGGAGAGGAGAGGAGAGGAGAGGAGAGGAGAGGAGAGGAGAGGCTAATGTGTGGCATGGAGGAGAGGAGAGGAGAGGAGAGGAGAGGAGAGGAGAGGAGAGGAGAGGAGAGGAGAGGCTAATGTGTGGCATGGAGGAGAGGAGAGGAGAGGAGAGGAGAGGAGAGGAGAGGAGAGGAGAGGCTAATGTGTGGCATGGAGAGGAGAGGAGAGGAGAGGAGAGGAGAGGAGAGGAGAGGCTAATGTGTGGCATGGAGGAGAGGAGAGGGGAGGAGAGGAGAGGAGAGGAGAGGAGAGGAGAGGAGAGGAGAGGAGAGGAGAGGAGAGGAGAGGAGAGGCTAATGTGTGGCATGGAGGAGAGGAGAGGAGAGGAGAGGAGAGAGGAGAGGAGAGGCTAATGTGTGGCATGGA